>NW_026968632.1:0-80069 GCF_028390025.1 Pseudophryne corroboree
TACTATCCCAAAATGTATCACTAAGGTGACAGAAGTTGATTTCGGAGCATCATTTTTGAACAGGAGCTTCAACCATTTTGTGGCATATGAGAAATTCCCTAAGCCCCGGACCTGTCGATTTTGGTCAAAAATTTAAATTTCAAAAGTGCCCCAATTTCTGCTTTAAACTTTAGGTACTATACCAAAATGTATCATTAAGGTGACAGAAGTTGATTTCGGAGCATCATTTTTGAACAGGAGCTTCAACCATTTTGTGGCATATGAGAAATTCCCTAAGCCCCGGACCTGTCGATTTTGGTCATAAATTTAAATTTCAAAAGTGCCCCAATTTCTGCTTTAAACTTTAGGTACTATCCCAAAATGTATCACTAAGGTGACAGAAGTTGATTTCGGAGCATCATTTTTGAACAGGAGCTTTAACCCTTTTGTGGCATATGAGAAATTCCCTAAGCCCCGGACCTGTCGATTTTGGTCAAAAATGAAAATTTCAAAAGTGCCCCAATTTCTGCTTTAAAGTTTAGGTACTATCCCAAAATGTATCACTAAGGTGACAGAAGTTGATTTCGGAGCATCATTTTTGAACAGGAGCTTCAACCATTTTGTGGCATATGAGAAATTCCCTAAGCCCCGGACCTGTCGATTTTGGTCAAAAATTTAAATTTCAAAAGTGCCCCAATTTCTGCTTTAAACTTTAGGTACTATACCAAAATGTATCATTAAGGTGACAGAAGTTGATTTCGGAGCATCATTTTTGAACAGGAGCTTCAACCATTTTGTGGCATATGAGAAATTCCCTAAGCCCCGGACCTGTCGATTTTGGTCAAAAATAAAAATTTCAAAAGTGCCCCAATTTCTGCTTTAAACTTTAGGTACTATACCAAAATATATCACTAAGGTGACAGAAGTTGATTTCGAATCATCATTTTTGAACAGGAGCTTCAACCATTTTGTGGCATATGAGAAATTCCCTAAGCCCCGGACCTGTCGATTTTGGTCAAAAATTTTAATTTCAAAAGTGCCCCAATTTCTGCTTTAAACTTTAGGTACTATACCAAAATGTATCACTAAGGTGACAGAAGTTGATTTCGAAGCATCATTTTTGAACAGGAGCTTCAACCATTTTGTGGCATATGAGAAATTCCCTAAGCCCCGGACCTGTCGATTTTGGTCAAAAATGAAAATTTCAAAAGTGCCCCAATTTCTGCTTTAAACTTTAGGTACTATCCCAAAATGTATCACTAAGGTGACAGAAGTTGATTTCGGAGCATCATTTTTGAACAGGAGCTTCAACCATTTTGTGGCATATGAGAAATTCCCTAAGCCCCGGACCTGTCGATTTTGGTCAAAAATTTAAATTTCAAAAGTGCCCCAATTTCTGCTTTAAACTTTAGGTACTATCCCAAAATGTATCACTAAGGTGACAGAAGTTGATTTCGGAGCATCATTTTTGAACAGGAGCTTTAACCGTTTTGTGGCATAAGAGAAATTCCCTAAGCCCCGGACCTGTCGATTTTGGTCAAAAATGAAAATTTCAAAAGTGCCCCAATTTCTGCTTTAAACTTTAGGTACTATACCAAAATGTATCACTAAGGTGACAGAAGTTGATTTCGAAGCATCGTTTTTGAACAGGAGCTTCAACCATTTTGTGGCATATGAGAAATTCCCTAAGCCCCGGACCTGTCGATTTTGGTCAAAAATGAAAATTTCAAAAGTGCCCCAATTTCTGCTTTAAACTTTAGGTACTATCCCAAAATGTATCACTAAGGTGACATAAGTTGATTTCGGAGCATCATTTTTGAACAGGAGCTTCAACCATTTTGTGGCATATGAGAAATTCCCTAAGCCCCGGACCTGTCGATTTTGGTCATAAATTTAAATTTCAAAAGTGCCCCAATTTCTGCTTTAAACTTTAGGTACTATCCCAAAATGTATCACTAAGGTGACATAAGTTGATTTCGGAGCATCATTTTTGAACAGGAGCTTTAACAGGAGCTTTAACCGTTATGATAAATTCCCTAAGCCCCGGACCTGTCGATTTTGGTCAAAAATTAAAATTTCAAAAGTGCCCCAATTTCTGCTTTAAACTTTAGGTACTATACCAAAATATATCACTAAGGTGACAGAAGTTGATTTCGGAGCATCATGTTTGAACAGGAGCTTCAACCGTTTTGTGGCACATGAGAAATTCCCTAAGCCCCGGACCTTTCGATTTTGGTCAAAAATGTAAATTTCAAAAGTGCCCCATTTTATGCTTTAAACTTTAGGTACTATACCACAATGTATAACTAAGGTGACAGAAGTTGATTTCAGAGCATCATTTTTGAACAGGAGCTTTAACCGTTTTGTGGCACATGAGAAATTCCCTAAGCCCCGGACCTGTCGATTTTGGTCAAAAATGAAAATTTCAAAAGTGCCCCAATTTCTGCTTTAAACTTTAGGTACTATACCAAAATGTATCACTAAGGTGACAGAAGTTGATTTCGGAGCATCATTTTTGAACAGGAGCTTCAACCATTTTGTGGCATATGAGAAATTCCCTAAGCCCCGGACCTTTCGATTTTGGTCAAAAATGTAAATTTCAAAAGTGCCCCATTTTATGCTTTAAACTTTAGGTACTATCCCAAAATGTATCACTAAGGTGACAGAAGTTGATTTCGGAGCATCATTTTTGATCAGGATCTTCAACCGTTTTGTGGCATATGAGAAATTCCCTAAGCCCCGGACCTGTCGATTTTGGTCAAAAATGAAAATTTCAAAAGTGCCCCAATTTCTGCTTTAAACTTTAGGTACTATCCCAAAATGTATCACTAAGGTGACAGAAGTTGATTTCGAAGCATCAATTTTGAACAGGAGCTTCAAACATTTTGTGGCATATGAGAAATTCCCTAAGCCCCGGACCTGTCGATTTTGGTCAAAAATGAAAATTTCAAAAGTGCCCCAATTTCTGCTTTAAACTTTAGGTACTATCCCAAAATGTATCACTAAGGTGACAGAAGTTGATTTCGGAGCATCATTTTTGAACAGGAGCTTTAACCGTTTTGTGGCATAAGAGAAATTCCCTAAGCCCCGGACCTGTCGATTTTGGTCAAAAATGAAAATTTCAAAAGTGCCCCAATTTCTGCTTTAAACTTTAGGTACTATACCAAAATGTATCACTAAGGTGACAGAAGTTGATTTCGAAGCATCATTTTTGAACAGGAGCTTCAACCATTTTGTGGCATATGAGAAATTCCCTAAGCCCCGGACCTGTCGATTTTGGTCAAAAATGAAAATTTCAAAAGTGCCCCAATTTCTGCTTTAAACTTTAGGTACTATCCCAAAATGTATCACTAAGGTGACAGAAGTTGATTTCGGAGCATCATTTTTGAACAGGAGCTTCAACCATTTTGTGGCATATGAGAAATTCCCTAAGCCCCGGACCTGTCGATTTTGGTCAAAAATTTAAATTTCAAAAGTGCCCCAATTTCTGCTTTAAACTTTAGGTACTATACCAAAATGTATCATTAAGGTGACAGAAGTTGATTTCGGAGCATCATTTTTGAACAGGAGCTTCAACCATTTTGTGGCATATGAGAAATTCCCTAAGCCCCGGACCTGTCGATTTTGGTCATAAATTTAAATTTCAAAAGTGCCCCAATTTCTGCTTTAAACTTTAGGTACTATCCCAAAATGTATCACTAAGGTGACAGAAGTTGATTTCGGAGCATCATTTTTGAACAGGAGCTTTAACCCTTTTGTGGCATATGATAAATTCCCTAAGCCCCGGACCTGTCGATTTTGGTCAAAAATTAAAATGTCAAAAGTGCCCCAATTTCTGCTTTAAACTTTAGGTACTATACCAAAATATATCACTAAGGTGACAGAAGTTGATTTCGAATCATCATTTTTGAACAGGAGCTTCAACCATTTTGTGGCATATGAGAAATTCCCTAAGCCCCGGACCTGTCGATTTTGGTCAAAAATTTAAATTTCAAAAGTGCCCCAATTTCTGCTTTAAACTTTAGGTACTATACCAAAATGTATCACTAAGGTGACAGAAGTTGATTTCGAAGCATCATTTTTGAACAGGAGCTTCAACCATTTTGTGGCATATGAGAAATTCCCTAAGCCCCGGACCTGTCGATTTTGGTCAAAAATGAAAATTTCAAAAGTGCCCCAATTTCTGCTTTAAACTTTAGGTACTATCCCAAAATGTATCACTAAGGTGACAGAAGTTGATATCGGAGCATCATTTTTGAACAGGAGCTTCAACCATTTTGTGGCATATGAGAAATTCCCTAAGCCCCGTACCTGTCGATTTTGGTCAAAAATTAAAATTTCAAAAGTGCCCCAATTTCTGCTTTAAACTTTAGGTACTATACCAAAATATATCACTAAGGTGACAGAAGTTGATTTCGGAGCATCATGTTTGAACAGGAGCTTCAACCGTTTTGTGGCACATGAGAAATTCCCTAAGCCCCTGACCTGTCGATTTTGGTCAAAAATGAAAATTTCAAAAGTGCCCCAATTTCTGCTTTAAACTTTAGGTACTATACCAAAATGTATCACTAAGGTGACAGAAGTTGATTTCGGAGCATCATTATTGAACAGGAGCTTTAACCGTTTTGTGGCACATGAGAAATTCCCTAAGCCCCGGACCTGTCGATTTTGGTCAAAAATGAAAATTTCAAAAGTGCCCCAAATCTCTGCTTTAAACTTTAGGTACTATACCAAAATGTATCACTAAGGTGACAGAAGTTGATTTCGGAGCATCATTTTTGAACAGGAGCTTCAACCATTTTGTGGCATATGAGAAATTCCCTAAGCCCCGGACCTTTCGATTTTGGTCAAAAAATGTAAATTTCAAAAGTGCCCCATTTTATGCTTTAAACTTTAGGTACTATCCCAAAATGTATCATTAAGGTGACAGAAGTTGATTTCGGAGCATCATTTTTGAATAGGAGCTTTAACCGTTTTGTGGCATAAGAGAAATTCCCTAAGCCCCGGACCTGTCGATTTTGGTCAAAAATGAAAATTTCAAAAGTGCCCCAATTTCTGCTTTAAACTTTAGGTACTATCCCAAAATGTATCACTAAGGTGACAGAAGTTGATTTCGGAGCATCATTTTTGATCAGGATCTTCAACCGTTTTGTGGCATATGAGAAATTCCCTAAGCCCCGGACCTGTCGATTTTGGTCAAAAATGAAAATTTCAAAAGTGCCCCAATTTCTGCTTTAAACTTTAGGTACTATACCAAAATGTATCACTAAGGTGACAGAAGTTGATTTCGAAGCATCATTTTTGAACAGGAGCTTCAACCATTTTGTGGCATATGAGAAATTCCCTAAGCCCCGGACCTGTCGATTTTGGTCAAAAATGAAAATTTCAAAAGTGCCCCAATTTCTGCTTTAAACTTTAGGTACTATCCCAAAATGTATCACTAAGGTGACAGAAGTTGATTTCGGAGCATCATTTTTGAACAGGAGCTTCAACCATTTTGTGGCATATGAGAAATTCCCTAAGCCCCGGACCTGTCGATTTTGGTCAAAAATTTAAATTTCAAAAGTGCCCCAATTTCTGCTTTAAACTTTAGGTACTATACCAAAATGTATCATTAAGGTGACAGAAGTTGATTTCGGAGCATCATTTTTGAACAGGAGCTTCAACCATTTTGTGGCATATGAGAAATTCCCTAAGCCCCGGACCTGTCGATTTTGGTCATAAATTTAAATTTCAAAAGTGCCCCAATTTCTGCTTTAAACTTTAGGTACTATCCCAAAATGTATCACTAAGGTGACAGAAGTTGATTTCGGAGCATCATTTTTGAACAGGAGCTTTAACCCTTTTGTGGCATATGATAAATTCCCTAAGCCCCGGACCTGTCGATTTTGGTCAAAAATTAAAATGTCAAAAGTGCCCCAATTTCTGCTTTAAACTTTAGGTACTATACCAAAATATATCACTAAGGTGACAGAAGTTGATTTCGAATCATCATTTTTGAACAGGAGCTTCAACCATTTTGTGGCATATGAGAAATTCCCTAAGCCCCGGACCTGTCGATTTTGGTCAAAAATTTAAATTTCAAAAGTGCCCCAATTTCTGCTTTAAACTTTAGGTACTATACCAAAATGTATCACTAAGGTGACAGAAGTTGATTTCGGAGCATCATTTTTGAACAGGAGCTTCAACCATTTTGTGGCATATGAGAAATTCCCTAAGCCCCGGACCTGTCGATTTTGGTCAAAAATTTAAATTTCAAAAGTGCCCCAATTTCTGCTTTAAACTTTAGGTACTATCCCAAAATGTATCACTAAGGTGACAGAAGTTGATTTCGAAGCATCTTTTTGAACAGGAGCTTCAACCATTTTGTGGCATATGAGAAATTCCCTAAGCCCCGGACCTGTCGATTTTGGTCAAAAATGAAAATTTCAAAAGTGCCCCAATTTCTGCTTTAAACTTTAGGTACTATCCCAAAATGTATCACTAAGGTGACATAAGTTGATTTCGGAGCATCATTTTTGAACAGGAGCTTCAACCATTTTGTGGCATATGAGAAATTCCCTAAGCCCCGGACCTGTCGATTTTGGTCAAAAATTTAAATTTCAAAAGTGCCCCAATTTCTGCTTTAAACTTTAGGTACTATACCAAAATGTATCATTAAGGTGACAGAAGTTGATTTCGGAGCATCATTTTTGAACAGGAGCTTCAACCATTTTGTGGCATATGAGAAATTCCCTAAGCCCCGGACCTGTCGATTTTGGTCATAAATTTAAATTTCAAAAGTGCCCCAATTTCTGCTTTAAACTTTAGGTACTATCCCAAAATGTATCACTAAGGTGACATAAGTTGATTTCGGAGCATCATTTTTGAACAGGAGCTTTAACCGTTTTGTGGCATATGATAAATTCCCTAAGCCCCGGACCTGTCGATTTTGGTCAAAAATTAAAATTTCAAAAGTGCCCCAATTTCTGCTTTAAACTTTAGGTACTATACCAAAATATATCACTAAGGTGACAGAAGTTGATTTCGGAGCATCATGTTTGAACAGGAGCTTCAACCGTTTTGTGGCACATGAGAAATTCCCTAAGCCCCGGACCTTTCGATTTTGGTCAAAAATGTAAATTTCAAAAGTGCCCCATTTTATGCTTTAAACTTTAGGTACTATACCACAATGTATCACTAAGGTGACAGAAGTTGATTTCAGAGCATCATTTTTGAACAGGAGCTTTAACCGTTTTGTGGCACATGAGAAATTCCCTAAGCCCCGGTCCTGTCGATTTTGGTCAAAAATTTAAATTTCAAAAGTGCCCCAATTTCTGCTTTAAACTTTAGGTACTATACCAAAATGTATCATTAAGGTGACAGAAGTTGATTTCGGAGCATCATTTTTGAACAGGAGCTTCAACCATTTTGTGGCATATGAGAAATTCCCTAAGCCCCGGACCTGTCGATTTTGGTCAAAAATTAAAATTTCAAAAGTGCCCCAATTTCTGCTTTAAACTTTAGGTACTATACCAAAATATATCACTAAGGTGACAGAAGTTGATTTCGAATCATCATTTTTGAACAGGAGCTTCAACCATTTTGTGGCATATGAGAAATTCCCTAAGCCCCGGACCTGTCGATTTTGGTCAAAAATTTTAATTTCAAAAGTGCCCCAATTTCTGCTTTAAACTTTAGGTACTATACCAAAATGTATCACTAAGGTGACAGAAGTTGATTTCGAAGCATCATTTTTGAACAGGAGCTTCAACCATTTTGTGGCATATGAGAAATTCCCTAAGCCCCGGACCTGTCGATTTTGGTCAAAAATGAAAATTTCAAAAGTGCCCCAATTTCTGCTTTAAACTTTAGGTACTATCCCAAAATGTATCACTAAGGTGACAGAAGTTGATTTCGGAGCATCATTTTTGAACAGGAGCTTCAACCATTTTGTGGCATATGAGAAATTCCCTAAGCCCCGGACCTGTCGATTTTGGTCAAAAATTTAAATTTCAAAAGTGCCCCAATTTCTGCTTTAAACTTTAGGTACTATCCCAAAATGTATCACTAAGGTGACAGAAGTTGATTTCGGAGCATCATTTTTGAACAGGAGCTTTAACCGTTTTGTGGCATAAGAGAAATTCCCTAAGCCCCGGACCTGTCGATTTTGGTCAAAAATGAAAATTTCAAAAGTGCCCCAATTTCTGCTTTAAACTTTAGGTACTATACCAAAATGTATCACTAAGGTGACAGAAGTTGATTTCGAAGCATCGTTTTTGAACAGGAGCTTCAACCATTTTGTGGCATATGAGAAATTCCCTAAGCCCCGGACCTGTCGATTTTGGTCAAAAATGAAAATTTCAAAAGTGCCCCAATTTCTGCTTTAAACTTTAGGTACTATCCCAAAATGTATCACTAAGGTGACATAAGTTGATTTCGGAGCATCATTTTTGAACAGGAGCTTCAACCATTTTGTGGCATATGAGAAATTCCCTAAGCCCCGGACCTGTCGATTTTGGTCATAAATTTAAATTTCAAAAGTGCCCCAATTTCTGCTTTAAACTTTAGGTACTATCCCAAAATGTATCACTAAGGTGACATAAGTTGATTTCGGAGCATCATTTTTGAACAGGAGCTTTAACAGGAGCTTTAACCGTTATGATAAATTCCCTAAGCCCCGGACCTGTCGATTTTGGTCAAAAATTAAAATTTCAAAAGTGCCCCAATTTCTGCTTTAAACTTTAGGTACTATACCAAAATATATCACTAAGGTGACAGAAGTTGATTTCGGAGCATCATGTTTGAACAGGAGCTTCAACCGTTTTGTGGCACATGAGAAATTCCCTAAGCCCCGGACCTTTCGATTTTGGTCAAAAATGTAAATTTCAAAAGTGCCCCATTTTATGCTTTAAACTTTAGGTACTATACCACAATGTATAACTAAGGTGACAGAAGTTGATTTCAGAGCATCATTTTTGAACAGGAGCTTTAACCGTTTTGTGGCACATGAGAAATTCCCTAAGCCCCGGACCTGTCGATTTTGGTCAAAAATGAAAATTTCAAAAGTGCCCCAATTTCTGCTTTAAACTTTAGGTACTATACCAAAATGTATCACTAAGGTGACAGAAGTTGATTTCGGAGCATCATTTTTGAACAGGAGCTTCAACCATTTTGTGGCATATGAGAAATTCCCTAAGCCCCGGACCTTTCGATTTTGGTCAAAAATGTAAATTTCAAAAGTGCCCCATTTTATGCTTTAAACTTTAGGTACTATCCCAAAATGTATCAGTAAGGTGACAGAAGTTGATTTCGGAGCATCATTTTTGATCAGGATCTTCAACCGTTTTGTGGCATATGAGAAATTCCCTAAGCCCCGGACCTGTCGATTTTGGTCAAAAATGAAAATTTCAAAAGTGCCCCAATTTCTGCTTTAAACTTTAGGTACTATCCCAAAATGTATCACTAAGGTGACAGAAGTTGATTTCGAAGCATCAATTTTGAACAGGAGCTTCAAACATTTTGTGGCATATGAGAAATTCCCTAAGCCCCGGACCTGTCGATTTTGGTCAAAAATGAAAATTTCAAAAGTGCCCCAATTTCTGCTTTAAACTTTAGGTACTATCCCAAAATGTATCACTAAGGTGACAGAAGTTGATTTCGGAGCATCATTTTTGAACAGGAGCTTTAACCGTTTTGTGGCATAAGAGAAATTCCCTAAGCCCCGGACCTGTCGATTTTGGTCAAAAATGAAAATTTCAAAAGTGCCCCAATTTCTGCTTTAAACTTTAGGTACTATACCAAAATGTATCACTAAGGTGACAGAAGTTGATTTCGAAGCATCATTTTTGAACAGGAGCTTCAACCATTTTGTGGCATATGAGAAATTCCCTAAGCCCCGGACCTGTCGATTTTGGTCAAAAATGAAAATTTCAAAAGTGCCCCAATTTCTGCTTTAAACTTTAGGTACTATCCCAAAATGTATCACTAAGGTGACAGAAGTTGATTTCGGAGCATCATTTTTGAACAGGAGCTTCAACCATTTTGTGGCATATGAGAAATTCCCTAAGCCCCGGACCTGTCGATTTTGGTCAAAAATTTAAATTTCAAAAGTGCCCCAATTTCTGCTTTAAACTTTAGGTACTATACCAAAATGTATCATTAAGGTGACAGAAGTTGATTTCGGAGCATCATTTTTGAACAGGAGCTTCAACCATTTTGTGGCATATGAGAAATTCCCTAAGCCCCGGACCTGTCGATTTTGGTCATAAATTTAAATTTCAAAAGTGCCCCAATTTCTGCTTTAAACTTTAGGTACTATCCCAAAATGTATCACTAAGGTGACAGAAGTTGATTTCGGAGCATCATTTTTGAACAGGAGCTTTAACCCTTTTGTGGCATATGATAAATTCCCTAAGCCCCGGACCTGTCGATTTTGGTCAAAAATTAAAATGTCAAAAGTGCCCCAATTTCTGCTTTAAACTTTAGGTACTATACCAAAATATATCACTAAGGTGACAGAAGTTGATTTCGAATCATCATTTTTGAACAGGAGCTTCAACCATTTTGTGGCATATGAGAAATTCCCTAAGCCCCGGACCTGTCGATTTTGGTCAAAAATGAAAATTTCAAAAGTGCCCCAATTTCTGCTTTAAACTTTAGGTACTATCCCAAAATGTATCACTAAGGTGACAGAAGTTGATTTCGGAGCATCATGTTTGAACAGGAGCTTCAACCGTTTTGTGGCACATGAGAAATTCCCTAAGCCCCTGACCTGTCGATTTTGGTCAAAAATTTAAATTTCAAAAGTGCCCCAATTTCTGCTTTAAACTTTAGGTACTATACCAAAATGTATCACTAAGGTGACAGAAGTTGATTTCGAAGCATCATTTTTGAACAGGAGCTTCAACCATTTTGTGGCATATGAGAAATTCCCTAAGCCCCGGACCTGTCGATTTTGGTCAAAAATGAAAATTTCAAAAGTGCCCCAATTTCTGCTTTAAACTTTAGGTACTATCCCAAAATGTATCACTAAGGTGACAGAAGTTGATATCGGAGCATCATTTTTGAACAGGAGCTTCAACCATTTTGTGGCATATGAGAAATTCCCTAAGCCCCGTACCTGTCGATTTTGGTCAAAAATTAAAATTTCAAAAGTGCCCCAATTTCTGCTTTAAACTTTAGGTACTATACCAAAATATATCACTAAGGTGACAGAAGTTGATTTCGGAGCATCATGTTTGAACAGGAGCTTCAACCGTTTTGTGGCACATGAGAAATTCCCTAAGCCCCTGACCTGTCGATTTTGGTCAAAAATGAAAATTTCAAAAGTGCCCCAATTTCTGCTTTAAACTTTAGGTACTATCCCAAAATGTATCACTAAGGTGACAGAAGTTGATTTCGGAGCATCATTTTTGAACAGGAGCTTCAACCATTTTGTGGCATATGAGAAATTCCCTAAGCCCCGGACCTGTCGATTTTGGTCAAAAATTTAAATTTCAAAAGTGCCCCAATTTCTGCTTTAAACTTTAGGTACTATACCAAAATGTATCATTAAGGTGACAGAAGTTGATTTCGGAGCATCATTTTTGAACAGGAGCTTCAACCATTTTGTGGCATATGAGAAATTCCCTAAGCCCCGGACCTGTCGATTTTGGTCATAAATTTAAATTTCAAAAGTGCCCCAATTTCTGCTTTAAACTTTAGGTACTATCCCAAAATGTATCACTAAGGTGACAGAAGTTGATTTCGGAGCATCATTTTTGAACAGGAGCTTTAACCCTTTTGTGGCATATGATAAATTCCCTAAGCCCCGGACCTGTCGATTTTGGTCAAAAATTAAAATGTCAAAAGTGCCCCAATTTCTGCTTTAAACTTTAGGTACTATACCAAAATATATCACTAAGGTGACAGAAGTTGATTTCGAATCATCATTTTTGAACAGGAGCTTCAACCATTTTGTGGCATATGAGAAATTCCCTAAGCCCCGGACCTGTCGATTTTGGTCAAAAATTTAAATTTCAAAAGTGCCCCAATTTCTGCTTTAAACTTTAGGTACTATACCAAAATGTATCACTAAGGTGACAGAAGTTGATTTCGAAGCATCATTTTTGAACAGGAGCTTCAACCATTTTGTGGCATATGAGAAATTCCCTAAGCCCCGGACCTGTCGATTTTGGTCAAAAATGAAAATTTCAAAAGTGCCCCAATTTCTGCTTTAAACTTTAGGTACTATCCCAAAATGTATCACTAAGGTGACAGAAGTTGATATCGGAGCATCATTTTTGAACAGGAGCTTCAACCATTTTGTGGCATATGAGAAATTCCCTAAGCCCCGTACCTGTCGATTTTGGTCAAAAATTAAAATTTCAAAAGTGCCCCAATTTCTGCTTTAAACTTTAGGTACTATACCAAAATATATCACTAAGGTGACAGAAGTTGATTTCGGAGCATCATGTTTGAACAGGAGCTTCAACCGTTTTGTGGCACATGAGAAATTCCCTAAGCCCCTGACCTGTCGATTTTGGTCAAAAATGAAAATTTCAAAAGTGCCCCAAATCTCTGCTTTAAACTTTAGGTACTATACCAAAATGTATCACTAAGGTGACAGAAGTTGATTTCGGAGCATCATTTTTGAACAGGAGCTTCAACCATTTTGTGGCATATGAGAAATTCCCTAAGCCCCGGACCTTTCGATTTTGGTCAAAAAATGTAAATTTCAAAAGTGCCCCATTTTATGCTTTAAACTTTAGGTACTATCCCAAAATGTATCATTAAGGTGACAGAAGTTGATTTCGGAGCATCATTTTTGAATAGGAGCTTTAACCGTTTTGTGGCATAAGAGAAATTCCCTAAGCCCCGGACCTGTCGATTTTGGTCAAAAATGAAAATTTCAAAAGTGCCCCAATTTCTGCTTTAAACTTTAGGTACTATCCCAAAATGTATCACTAAGGTGACAGAAGTTGATTTCGGAGCATCATTTTTGATCAGGATCTTCAACCGTTTTGTGGCATATGAGAAATTCCCTAAGCCCCGGACCTGTCGATTTTGGTCAAAAATGAAAATTTCAAAAGTGCCCCAATTTCTGCTTTAAACTTTAGGTACTATACCAAAATGTATCACTAAGGTGACAGAAGTTGATTTCGAAGCATCATTTTTGAACAGGAGCTTCAACCATTTTGTGGCATATGAGAAATTCCCTAAGCCCCGGACCTGTCGATTTTGGTCAAAAATGAAAATTTCAAAAGTGCCCCAATTTCTGCTTTAAACTTTAGGTACTATCCCAAAATGTATCACTAAGGTGACAGAAGTTGATTTCGGAGCATCATTTTTGAACAGGAGCTTCAACCATTTTGTGGCATATGAGAAATTCCCTAAGCCCCGGACCTGTCGATTTTGGTCAAAAATTTAAATTTCAAAAGTGCCCCAATTTCTGCTTTAAACTTTAGGTACTATACCAAAATGTATCATTAAGGTGACAGAAGTTGATTTCGGAGCATCATTTTTGAACAGGAGCTTCAACCATTTTGTGGCATATGAGAAATTCCCTAAGCCCCGGACCTGTCGATTTTGGTCATAAATTTAAATTTCAAAAGTGCCCCAATTTCTGCTTTAAACTTTAGGTACTATCCCAAAATGTATCACTAAGGTGACAGAAGTTGATTTCGGAGCATCATTTTTGAACAGGAGCTTTAACCCTTTTGTGGCATATGATAAATTCCCTAAGCCCCGGACCTGTCGATTTTGGTCAAAAATTAAAATGTCAAAAGTGCCCCAATTTCTGCTTTAAACTTTAGGTACTATACCAAAATATATCACTAAGGTGACAGAAGTTGATTTCGAATCATCATTTTTGAACAGGAGCTTCAACCATTTTGTGGCATATGAGAAATTCCCTAAGCCCCGGACCTGTCGATTTTGGTCAAAAATTTAAATTTCAAAAGTGCCCCAATTTCTGCTTTAAACTTTAGGTACTATACCAAAATGTATCACTAAGGTGACAGAAGTTGATTTCGGAGCATCATTTTTGAACAGGAGCTTCAACCATTTTGTGGCATATGAGAAATTCCCTAAGCCCCGGACCTGTCGATTTTGGTCAAAAATTTAAATTTCAAAAGTGCCCCAATTTCTGCTTTAAACTTTAGGTACTATCCCAAAATGTATCACTAAGGTGACAGAAGTTGATTTCGAAGCATCTTTTTGAACAGGAGCTTCAACCATTTTGTGGCATATGAGAAATTCCCTAAGCCCCGGACCTGTCGATTTTGGTCAAAAATGAAAATTTCAAAAGTGCCCCAATTTCTGCTTTAAACTTTAGGTACTATCCCAAAATGTATCACTAAGGTGACATAAGTTGATTTCGGAGCATCATTTTTGAACAGGAGCTTCAACCATTTTGTGGCATATGAGAAATTCCCTAAGCCCCGGACCTGTCGATTTTGGTCAAAAATTTAAATTTCAAAAGTGCCCCAATTTCTGCTTTAAACTTTAGGTACTATACCAAAATGTATCATTAAGGTGACAGAAGTTGATTTCGGAGCATCATTTTTGAACAGGAGCTTCAACCATTTTGTGGCATATGAGAAATTCCCTAAGCCCCGGACCTGTCGATTTTGGTCATAAATTTAAATTTCAAAAGTGCCCCAATTTCTGCTTTAAACTTTAGGTACTATCCCAAAATGTATCACTAAGGTGACATAAGTTGATTTCGGAGCATCATTTTTGAACAGGAGCTTTAACCGTTTTGTGGCATATGATAAATTCCCTAAGCCCCGGACCTGTCGATTTTGGTCAAAAATTAAAATTTCAAAAGTGCCCCAATTTCTGCTTTAAACTTTAGGTACTATACCAAAATATATCACTAAGGTGACAGAAGTTGATTTCGGAGCATCATGTTTGAACAGGAGCTTCAACCGTTTTGTGGCACATGAGAAATTCCCTAAGCCCCGGACCTTTCGATTTTGGTCAAAAATGTAAATTTCAAAAGTGCCCCATTTTATGCTTTAAACTTTAGGTACTATACCACAATGTATCACTAAGGTGACAGAAGTTGATTTCAGAGCATCATTTTTGAACAGGAGCTTTAACCGTTTTGTGGCACATGAGAAATTCCCTAAGCCCCGGTCCTGTCGATTTTGGTCAAAAATGAAAATTTCAAAAGTGCCCCAATTTCTGCTTTAAACTTTAGGTACTATCCCAAAATGTATCACTAAGGTGACAGAAGTTGATTTCGGAGCATCATTTTTGAACAGGAGCTTCAACCATTTTGTGGCATATGAGAAATTCCCTAAGCCCCGGACCTGTCGATTTTGGTCAAAAATTTAAATTTCAAAAGTGCCCCAATTTCTGCTTTAAACTTTAGGTACTATACCAAAATGTATCACTAAGGTGACAGAAGTTGATTTCAAAGCATAATTTTTGAACAGGAGCTTCAACCATTTTGTGGCATATGAGAAATTCCCTAAGCCCCGGACCTGTCGATTTTGGTCAAAAATGAAAATTTCAAAAGTGCCCCAATTTCTGCTATAAACTTTAGGTACTATCCCAAAATGTATCACTAAGGTGATAGAAGTTGATTTCGGCGCATCATTTTTGAACAGGAGCTTCAACCATTTTGTGGCATATGAGAAATTCCCTAAGCCCCGGACCTGTCGATTTTAGTCAAAAATTTAAATTTCAAAAGTGCCCCAATTTCTGCTTTAAACTTTAGGTACTATCCCAAAATGTATCACTGAGGTGACAGAAGTTGATTTCGGAGCATCAGTTTTGAATAGGAGCTTAAACCATTTTGTGGCATATGAGAAATTCCCTAAGCCCCGGACCTGTCGATTTTAGTCAAAAATGAAAATTTCAAAAGTGCCTCAATTTGTGCTTTAAAGTTTAGGTACTATCCCAAAATGTATCACTGAGGTGACAGAAGTTGATTTCGGAGCATCATTTTTGAACAGGAGCCTCAACCATTTTGTGGCATATGAGACATTCCCTAAGCCCCGGAACTGTCGATTTTGGTCAAAAATTTAAATTTCAAATGTGCCCCAATTTCTGCTTTAAACTTTAGGTACTATACCAAAATGTATCACTAAGGTGACAGAAGTTGATTTCGGAGCATCATTTTTGAACAGGAGCTTTAACCGTTTTGTGGCATATGATAAATTCCCTAAGCCCCGGACCTGTCGATTTTGGTCAATATTAAAATTTCAAAAGTGCCCCAATTTCTGCTTTAAACTTTAGGTACTATACCAAAACGTATCACTGAGGTGACAGAAGTTATTTTCGGAGCATCATTTTTGAACAGGAGCTTCAACCATTTTGTGGCATATGAGAAATTCACTAAGCCCCGGACCTGTCGATTTTGGTAAAAATTTAAATTTCAAAAGTGCCCCAATTTCTGCTTTAAACTTTAGGTACTATCCCAAAATGTATCACTAAGGTGACAGAAGTTGATTTCGGAGCATCATTTTTGAACAGGAGCTTCAACCGTTTTGTGGCACATGAGAAATTCCCTAAGCCACGGACCTGTCGATTTTGGTCAAAAATGAAAATTTGAAAAGTGCCCCAATTTCTGCTTTAAACTTTAGGTACTATACCAAAATGTATCACTAAGGTGACAGAAGTTGATTTCAAAGCATCATTTTTGAACAGGAGCTTCAACCGTTTTGTGGCACATGAGAAATTCCCTAAGCCCCGGACCTGTCGATTTTGGTCAAAAATGAAAATTTCAAAAGTGCCCCAATTTCTGCTTTAAACTTTAGGTACTATACCAAAATGTATCACTGAGGTGACAGAAGTTGATTTCGGAGCATCATTTTTGAACAGGAGCTTCAACCATTTTGTGGCATATGAGAAATTTACTAAGCCCCGGACCTGTCGATTTTGGTCAAAAATTTAAATTTCAAAAGTGCCCCAATTTCTGCTTTAAACTTTAGGTACTATACCAAAATGTTTCACTAAGGTGACAGAAGTTGATTTCGGAGCATCATTTTTGAACAGGAGCTTTAACCGTTTTGTGGCACATGAGAAATTCCCTAAGCCCCGGACCTGTCGATTTTGGTCAAAAATGAAAATTTCAAAAGTGCCCCAATTTCTGCTTTAAACTTTAGGTACTATACCAAAATGTATCACTGAGGTGACAGAAGTTGATTTCGAAGCATCATTTTTGAACAGGAGCTTTAACCGTTTTGTGGCACATGAGAAATTCCCTAAGCCCCGGACCTGTCGATTTTGGTCAAAAATGAAAATTTCAAAAGTGCCCCAATTTCTGCTTTAAACTTTAGGTACTATACCAAAATGTATCACTGAGGTGACAGAAGTTGATTTCGGAGCATCATTTTTGAACAGGAGCTTCAACCGTTTTGTGGCACATGAGAAATTCCCTAAGCCCCGGACCTGTCGATTTTGGTCAAAAATGAAAATTTCAAAAGTGCCCCAATTTCTGCTTTAAACTTTAGGTACTATCCCAAAATGTATCACTAAGGTGACAGAAGTTGATTTCGAAGCATCATTTTTGAACAGGAGCTTCAACCATTTTGTGGCATATGAGAAATTCCCTAAGCCCCGGACCTGTCGATTTTGGTCAAAAATGTAAATTTCAAAAGTGCCCCAATTTCTGCTTTAAACTTTAGGTACTATACCAAAATGTATCACTAAGGTGACAGAAGTTGATTTCGAAGCATCATTTTTGAACAGGAGCTTCAACCATTTTGTGGCATATGAGAAATTCCCTAAGCCCCGGACCTGTCGATTTTGGTCAAAAATGAAATTTCAAAAGTGCCCCAATTTCTGCTTTAAACTTTAGGTACTATACCAAAATGTATCACTAAGGTGACAGAAGTTGATTTCGGAGCATCATTTTTGAACAGGAGCTTCAACCGTTTTCTGGCACATGAGAAATTCCCTAAGCCCCGGACCTGTCGATTTTGGTCAAAAATTTAAATTTCAAAAGTGCCCCAATTTCTGCTTTAAACTTTAGGTACTATCCCAAAATGTATCACTAAGGTGACAGAAGTTGATTTCGGAGCATCATTTTTGAACAGGAGCTTTAACCGTTTTGTGGCATAAGAGAAATTCCCTAAGCCCCGGACCTGTCGATTTTGGTCAAAAATGAAAATTTCAAAAGTGCCCCAATTTCTGCTTTAAACTTTAGGTACTATACCAAAATGTATCACTAAGGTGACAGAAGTTGATTTCGGAGCATCATTTTTGAACAGGAGCTTCAACCGTTTTGTGGCACATGAGAAATTCCCTAAGCCCCGGACCTGTTGATTTTGGTCAAAAATGAAAATTTCAAAAGTGCCCCAATTTCTGCTTTAAACTTTAGGTACTATCCCAAAATGTATCACTAAGGTGACAGAAGTTGATTTCGAAGCATCATTTTTGAACAGGAGCTTCAACCATTTTGTGGCATATGAGAAATTCCCTAAGCCCCGGACCTGTCGATTTTGGTCAAAAATGAAAATTTCAAAAGTGCCCCAATTTCTGCTTTAAACTTTAGGTACTATCCCAAAATGTATCACTAAGGTGACAGAAGTTGATTTCGGAGCATCATTTTTGAACAGGAGCTTCAACCATTTTGTGGCATATGAGAAATTCCCTAAGCCCCGGACCTGTCGATTTTGGTCAAAAATTTAAATTTCAAAAGTGCCCCAATTTCTGCTTTAAACTTTAGGTACTATACCAAAATGTATCATTAAGGTGACAGAAGTTGATTTCGGAGCATCATTTTTGAACAGGAGCTTCAACCATTTTGTGGCATATGAGAAATTCCCTAAGCCCCGGACCTGTCGATTTTGGTCATAAATTTAAATTTCAAAAGTGCCCCAATTTCTGCTTTAAACTTTAGGTACTATCCCAAAATGTATCACTAAGGTGACAGAAGTTGATTTCGGAGCATCATTTTTGAACAGGAGCTTTAACCCTTTTGTGGCATATGATAAATTCCCTAAGCCCCGGACCTGTCGATTTTGGTCAAAAATTAAAATGTCAAAAGTGCCCCAATTTCTGCTTTAAACTTTAGGTACTATACCAAAATATATCACTAAGGTGACAGAAGTTGATTTCGAATCATCATTTTTGAACAGGAGCTTCAACCATTTTGTGGCATATGAGAAATTCCCTAAGCCCCGGACCTGTCGATTTTGGTCAAAAATTTAAATTTCAAAAGTGCCCCAATTTCTGCTTTAAACTTTAGGTACTATACCAAAATGTATCACTAAGGTGACAGAAGTTGATTTTGGAGCATCATTTTTGAACAGGAGCTTCAACCATTTTGTGGCATATGAGAAATTCCCTAAGCCCCGGACCTGTCGATTTTGGTCAAAAATTTAAATTTCAAAAGTGCCCCAATTTCTGCTTTAAACTTTAGGTACTATCCCAAAATGTATCACTAAGGTGACAGAAGTTGATTTCGAAGCATCTTTTTGAACAGGAGCTTCAACCATTTTGTGGCATATGAGAAATTCCCTAAGCCCCGGACCTGTCGATTTTGGTCAAAAATGAAAATTTCAAAAGTGCCCCAATTTCTGCTTTAAACTTTAGGTACTATCCCAAAATGTATCACTAAGGTGACATAAGTTGATTTCAGAGCATCATTTTTGAACAGGAGCTTCAACCATTTTGTGGCATATGAGAAATTCCCTAAGCCCCGGACCTGTCGATTTTGGTCAAAAATTTAAATTTCAAAAGTGCCCCAATTTCTGCTTTAAACTTTAGGTACTATACCAAAATGTATCATTAAGGTGACAGAAGTTGATTTCGGAGCATCATTTTTGAACAGGAGCTTCAACCATTTTGTGGCATATGAGAAATTCCCTAAGCCCCGGACCTGTCGATTTTGGTCATAAATTTAAATTTCAAAAGTGCCCCAATTTCTGCTTTAAACTTTAGGTACTATCCCAAAATGTATCACTAAGGTGACATAAGTTGATTTCGGAGCATCATTTTTGAACAGGAGCTTTAACCGTTTTGTGGCATATGATAAATTCCCTAAGCCCCGGACCTGTCGATTTTGGTCAAAAATTAAAATTTCAAAAGTGCCCCAATTTCTGCTTTAAACTTTAGGTACTATACCAAAATATATCACTAAGGTGACAGAAGTTGATTTCGGAGCATCATGTTTGAACAGGAGCTTCAACCGTTTTGTGGCACATGAGAAATTCCCTAAGCCCCGGACCTTTCGATTTTGGTCAAAAATGTAAATTTCAAAAGTGCCCCATTTTATGCTTTAAACTTTAGGTACTATACCACAATGTATCACTAAGGTGACAGAAGTTGATTTCAGAGCATCATTTTTGAACAGGAGCTTTAACCGTTTTGTGGCACATGAGAAATTCCCTAAGCCCCGGTCCTGTCGATTTTGGTCAAAAATGAAAATTTCAAAAGTGCCCCAATTTCTGCTTTAAACTTTAGGTACTATCCCAAAATGTATCACTAAGGTGACAGAAGTTGATTTCGGAGCATCATTTTTGAACAGGAGCTTCAACCATTTTGTGGCATATGAGAAATTCCCTAAGCCCCGGACCTGTCGATTTTGGTCAAAAATTTAAATTTCAAAAGTGCCCCAATTTCTGCTTTAAACTTTAGGTACTATACCAAAATGTATCACTAAGGTGACAGAAGTTGATTTCAAAGCATAATTTTTGAACAGGAGCTTCAACCATTTTGTGGCATATGAGAAATTCCCTAAGCCCCGGACCTGTTGATTTTGGTCAAAAATGAAAATTTCAAAAGTGCCCCAATTTCTGCTATAAACTTTAGGTACTATCCCAAAATGTATCACTAAGGTGATAGAAGTTGATTTCGGCGCATCATTTTTGAACAGGAGCTTCAACCATTTTGTGGCATATGAGAAATTCCCTAAGCCCCGGACCTGTCGATTTTAGTCAAAAATTTAAATTTCAAAAGTGCCCCAATTTCTGCTTTAAACTTTAGGTACTATCCCAAAATGTATCACTGAGGTGACAGAAGTTGATTTCGGAGCATCAGTTTTGAATAGGAGCTTAAACCATTTTGTGGCATATGAGAAATTCCCTAAGCCCCGGACCTGTCGATTTTGGTCAAAAATGAAAATTTCAAAAGTGCCTCAATTTGTGCTTTAAAGTTTAGGTACTATCCCAAAATGTATCACTGAGGTGACAGAAGTTGATTTCGGAGCATCATTTTTGAACAGGAGCTTCAACCATTTTGTGGCATATGAGACATTCCCTAAGCCCCGGAACTGTCGATTTTGGTCAAAAATTTAAATTTCAAATGTGCCCCAATTTCTGCTTTAAACTTTAGGTACTATACCAAAATGTATCACTAAGGTGACAGAAGTTGATTTCGGAGCATCATTTTTGAACAGGAGCTTTAACCGTTTTGTGGCATATGATAAATTCCCTAAGCCCCGGACCTGTCGATTTTGGTCAATATTAAAATTTCAAAAGTGCCCCAATTTCTGCTTTAAACTTTAGGTACTATACCAAAACGTATCACTGAGGTGACAGAAGTTATTTTCGGAGCATCATTTTTGAACAGGAGCTTCAACCATTTTGTGGCATATGAGAAATTCACTAAGCCCCGGACCTGTCGATTTTGGTAAAAATTTAAATTTCAAAAGTGCCCCAATTTCTGCTTTAAACTTTAGGTACTATCCCAAAATGTATCACTAAGGTGACAGAAGTTGATTTCGGAGCATCATTTTTGAACAGGAGCTTCAACCGTTTTGTGGCACATGAGAAATTCCCTAAGCCACGGACCTGTCGATTTTGGTCAAAAATGAAAATTTGAAAAGTGCCCCAATTTCTGCTTTAAACTTTAGGTACTATACCAAAATGTATCACTAAGGTGACAGAAGTTGATTTCAAAGCATCATTTTTGAACAGGAGCTTCAACCGTTTTGTGGCACATGAGAAATTCCCTAAGCCCCGGACCTGTCGATTTTGGTCAAAAATGAAAATTTCAAAAGTGCCCCAATTTCTGCTTTAAACTTTAGGTACTATACCAAAATGTATCACTGAGGTGACAGAAGTTGATTTCGGAGCATCATTTTTGAACAGGAGCTTCAACCATTTTGTGGCATATGAGAAATTTACTAAGCCCCGGACCTGTCGATTTTGGTCAAAAATTTAAATTTCAAAAGTGCCCCAATTTCTGCTTTAAACTTTAGGTACTATACCAAAATGTTTCACTAAGGTGACAGAAGTTGATTTCGGAGCATCATTTTTGAACAGGAGCTTTAACCGTTTTGTGGCACATGAGAAATTCCCTAAGCCCCGGACCTGTCGATTTTGGTCAAAAATGAAAATTTCAAAAGTGCCCCAATTTCTGCTTTAAACTTTAGGTACTATACCAAAATGTATCACTGAGGTGACAGAAGTTGATTTCGAAGCATCATTTTTGAACAGGAGCTTTAACCGTTTTGTGGCACATGAGAAATTCCCTAAGCCCCGGACCTGTCGATTTTGGTCAAAAATTTAAATTTCAAAAGTGCCCCAATTTCTGCTTTAAACTTTAGGTACTATCCCAAAATGTATCACTAAGGTGACAGAAGTTGATTTCGGAGCATCATTTTTGAACAGGAGCTTCAACCGTTTTGTGGCACATGAGAAATTCCCTAAGCCCCGGACCTGTCGATTTTGGTCAAAAATGAAAATTTCAAAAGTGCCCCAATTTCTGCTTTAAACTTTAGGTACTATCCCAAAATGTATCACTAAGGTGACAGAAGTTGATTTCGAAGCATCATTTTTGAACAGGAGCTTCAACCATTTTGTGGCATATGAGAAATTCCCTAAGCCCCGGACCTGTCGATTTTGGTCAAAAATGTAAATTTCAAAAGTGCCCCAATTTCTGCTTTAAACTTTAGGTACTATACCAAAATGTATCACTAAGGTGACAGAAGTTGATTTCGAAGCATCATTTTTGAACAGGAGCTTCAACCATTTTGTGGCATATGAGAAATTCCCTAAGCCCCGGACCTGTCGATTTTGGTCAAAAATGAAATTTCAAAAGTGCCCCAATTTCTGCTTTAAACTTTAGGTACTATACCAAAATGTATCACTAAGGTGACAGAAGTTGATTTCGGAGCATCATTTTTGAACAGGAGCTTCAACCGTTTTCTGGCACATGAGAAATTCCCTAAGCCCCGGACCTGTCGATTTTGGTCAAAAATTTAAATTTCAAAAGTGCCCCAATTTCTGCTTTAAACTTTAGGTACTATCCCAAAATGTATCACTAAGGTGACAGAAGTTGATTTCGGAGCATCATTTTTGAACAGGAGCTTTAACCGTTTTGTGGCATAAGAGAAATTCCCTAAGCCCCGGACCTGTCGATTTTGGTCAAAAATGAAAATTTCAAAAGTGCCCCAATTTCTGCTTTAAACTTTAGGTACTATACCAAAATGTATCACTAAGGTGACAGAAGTTGATTTCGGAGCATCATTTTTGAACAGGAGCTTCAACCGTTTTGTGGCACATGAGAAATTCCCTAAGCCCCGGACCTGTTGATTTTGGTCAAAAATGAAAATTTCAAAAGTGCCCCAATTTCTGCTTTAAACTTTAGGTACTATCCCAAAATGTATCACTAAGGTGACAGAAGTTGATTTCGAAGCATCATTTTTGAACAGGAGCTTCAACCATTTTGTGGCATATGAGAAATTCCCTAAGCCCCGGACCTGTCGATTTTGGTCAAAAATGAAAATTTCAAAAGTGCCCCAATTTCTGCTTTAAACTTTAGGTACTATCCCAAAATGTATCACTAAGGTGACAGAAGTTGATTTCGGAGCATCATTTTTGAACAGGAGCTTCAACCATTTTGTGGCATATGAGAAATTCCCTAAGCCCCGGACCTGTCGATTTTGGTCAAAAATTTAAATTTCAAAAGTGCCCCAATTTCTGCTTTAAACTTTAGGTACTATACCAAAATGTATCATTAAGGTGACAGAAGTTGATTTCGGAGCATCATTTTTGAACAGGAGCTTCAACCATTTTGTGGCATATGAGAAATTCCCTAAGCCCCGGACCTGTCGATTTTGGTCATAAATTTAAATTTCAAAAGTGCCCCAATTTCTGCTTTAAACTTTAGGTACTATCCCAAAATGTATCACTAAGGTGACAGAAGTTGATTTCGGAGCATCATTTTTGAACAGGAGCTTTAACCCTTTTGTGGCATATGATAAATTCCCTAAGCCCCGGACCTGTCGATTTTGGTCAAAAATTAAAATGTCAAAAGTGCCCCAATTTCTGCTTTAAACTTTAGGTACTATACCAAAATATATCACTAAGGTGACAGAAGTTGATTTCGAATCATCATTTTTGAACAGGAGCTTCAACCATTTTGTGGCATATGAGAAATTCCCTAAGCCCCGGACCTGTCGATTTTGGTCAAAAATTTAAATTTCAAAAGTGCCCCAATTTCTGCTTTAAACTTTAGGTACTATACCAAAATGTATCACTAAGGTGACAGAAGTTGATTTCGGAGCATCATTTTTGAACAGGAGCTTCAACCATTTTGTGGCATATGAGAAATTCCCTAAGCCCCGGACCTGTCGATTTTGGTCAAAAATTTAAATTTCAAAAGTGCCCCAATTTCTGCTTTAAACTTTAGGTACTATCCCAAAATGTATCACTAAGGTGACAGAAGTTGATTTCGAAGCATCTTTTTGAACAGGAGCTTCAACCATTTTGTGGCATATGAGAAATTCTCTAAGCCCCGGACCTGTCGATTTTGGTCAAAAATGAAAATTTCAAAAGTGCCCCAATTTCTGCTTTAAACTTTAGGTACTATCCCAAAATGTATCACTAAGGTGACATAAGTTGATTTCGGAGCATCATTTTTGAACAGGAGCTTCAACCATTTTGTGGCATATGAGAAATTCCCTAAGCCCCGGACCTGTCGATTTTGGTCAAAAATTTAAATTTCAAAAGTGCCCCAATTTCTGCTTTAAACTTTAGGTACTATACCAAAATGTATCATTAAGGTGACAGAAGTTGATTTCGGAGCATCATTTTTGAACAGGAGCTTCAACCATTTTGTGGCATATGAGAAATTCCCTAAGCCCCGGACCTGTCGATTTTGGTCATAAATTTAAATTTCAAAAGTGCCCCAATTTCTGCTTTAAACTTTAGGTACTATCCCAAAATGTATCACTAAGGTGACATAAGTTGATTTCGGAGCATCATTTTTGAACAGGAGCTTTAACCGTTTTGTGGCATATGATAAATTCCCTAAGCCCCGGACCTGTCGATTTTGGTCAAAAATTAAAATTTCAAAAGTGCCCCAATTTCTGCTTTAAACTTTAGGTACTATACCAAAATATATCACTAAGGTGACAGAAGTTGATTTCGGAGCATCATGTTTGAACAGGAGCTTCAACCGTTTTGTGGCACATGAGAAATTCCCTAAGCCCCGGACCTTTCGATTTTGGTCAAAAATGTAAATTTCAAAAGTGCCCCATTTTATGCTTTAAACTTTAGGTACTATACCACAATGTATCACTAAGGTGACAGAAGTTGATTTCAGAGCATCATTTTTGAACAGGAGCTTTAACCGTTTTGTGGCACATGAGAAATTCCCTAAGCCCCGGTCCTGTCGATTTTGGTCAAAAATGAAAATTTCAAAAGTGCCCCAATTTCTGCTTTAAACTTTAGGTACTATCCCAAAATGTATCACTAAGGTGACAGAAGTTGATTTCGGAGCATCATTTTTGAACAGGAGCTTCAACCATTTTGTGGCATATGAGAAATTCCCTAAGCCCCGGACCTGTCGATTTTGGTCAAAAATTTAAATTTCAAAAGTGCCCCAATTTCTGCTTTAAACTTTAGGTACTATACCAAAATGTATCACTAAGGTGACAGAAGTTGATTTCAAAGCATAATTTTTGAACAGGAGCTTCAACCATTTTGTGGCATATGAGAAATTCCCTAAGCCCCGGACCTGTCGATTTTGGTCAAAAATGAAAATTTCAAAAGTGCCCCAATTTCTGCTATAAACTTTAGGTACTATCCCAAAATGTATCACTAAGGTGATAGAAGTTGATTTCGGCGCATCATTTTTGAACAGGAGCTTCAACCATTTTGTGGCATATGAGAAATTCCCTAAGCCCCGGACCTGTCGATTTTAGTCAAAAATTTAAATTTCAAAAGTGCCCCAATTTCTGCTTTAAACTTTAGGTACTATCCCAAAATGTATCACTGAGGTGACAGAAGTTGATTTCGGAGCATCAGTTTTGAATAGGAGCTTAAACCATTTTGTGGCATATGAGAAATTCCCTAAGCCCCGGACCTGTCGATTTTGGTCAAAAATGAAAATTTCAAAAGTGCCTCAATTTGTGCTTTAAAGTTTAGGTACTATCCCAAAATGTATCACTGAGGTGACAGAAGTTGATTTCGGAGCATCATTTTTGAACAGGAGCTTCAACCATTTTGTGGCATATGAGACATTCCCTAAGCCCCGGAACTGTCGATTTTGGTCAAAAATTTAAATTTCAAATGTGCCCCAATTTCTGCTTTAAACTTTAGGTACTATACCAAAATGTATCACTAAGGTGACAGAAGTTGATTTCGGCGCATCATTTTTGAACAGGAGCTTCAACCATTTTGTGGCATATGAGAAATTCCCTAAGCCCCGGACCTGTCGATTTTAGTCAAAAATTTAAATTTCAAAAGTGCCCCAATTTCTGCTTTAAACTTTAGGTACTATCCCAAAATGTATCACTGAGGTGACAGAAGTTGATTTCGGAGCATCATTTTTGAATAGGAGCTTCAACCATTTTGTGGCATATGAGAAATTCCCTAAGCCCCAGACCTGTCGATTTTGGTCAAAAATGAAAATTTCAAAAGTGCCCCAATTTGTGCTTTAAAGTTTAGGTACTATCCCAAAATGTATCACTGAGGTGACAGAAGTTGATTTCGGAGCATCAGTTTTGAACAGGAGCTTCAACCATTTTGTGGCATATGAGACATTCCCTAAGCCCCGGACCTGTCGATTTTGGTCAAAAATTTAAATTTCAAATGTGCCCCAATTTCTGCTTTAAACTTTAGGTACTATCCCAAAATGTATCACTAAGGTGACAGAAGTTGATTTCGGAGCATCATTTTTTAACAGGAGCTTTAACCGTTTTGTGGCATATGATAAATTCCCTAAGCCCCGGACCTGTCGATTTTGGTCAAAAATTAAAATTTCAAAAGTGCCCCAATTTCTGCTTTAAACTTTAGGTACTATACCAAAATGTATCACTGAGGTGACAGAAGTTATTTTCGGAGCATCATTTTTGAACAGGAGCTTCAACCATTTTGTGGCATATGAGAAATTCCCTAAGCCCCGGACCTGTCGATTTTGGTCAAAAATGAAAATTTCAAAAGTGCCCCAATTTCTGATATAAACTTTAGGTACTATCCCAAAATGTATCACTAAGGTGACAGAAGTTGATTTCTGCGCATCATTTTTGAACAGGAGCTTCAACCATTTTGTGGCATATGAGAAATTCCCTAAGCCCCGGAACTGTCGATTTTAGTCAAAAATTTAAATTTCAAAAGTGCCCCAATTTCTGCTTTAAACTTTAGGTACTATCCCAAAATGTATCACTGAGGTGACAGAAGTTGATTTCGGAGCATCATTTTTGAATAGGAGCTTCAACCATTTTGTGGCATATGAGAAATTCCCTAAGCCCCAGACCTGTCGATTTTGGTCAAAAATGAAAATTTCAAAAGTGCCCCAATTTGTGCTTTAAAGTTTAGGTACTATCCCAAAATGTATCACTGAGGTGACAGAAGTTGATTTCGGAGCATCAGTTTTGAACAGGAGCTTCAACCATTTTGTGGCATATGAGACATTCCCTAAGCCCCGGACCTGTCGATTTTGGTCAAAAATTTAAATTTCAAATGTGCCCCAATTTCTGCTTTAAACTTTAGGTACTATCCCAAAATGTATCACTAAGGTGACAGAAGTTGATTTCGGAGCATCATTTTTGAACAGGAGCTTTAACCGTTTTGTGGCATATGATAAATTCCCTAAGCCCCGGACCTGTCGATTTTGGTCAAAAATTAAAATTTCAAAAGTGCCCCAATTTCTGCTTTAAACTTTAGGTACTATACCAAAATGTATCACTGAGGTGACAGAAGTTATTTTCGGAGCATCATTTTTGAACAGGAGCTTCAACCATTTTGTGGCATATGAGAAATTTACTAAGCCCCGGACCTGTCGATTTTGGTAAAAATTTAAATTTCAAAAGTGCCCCAATTTCTGCTTTAAACTTTAGGTACTATCCCAAAATGTATCACTAAGGTGACAGAAGTTGATTTCGGAGCATCATTTTTGAACAGGAGCTTCAACCGTTTTGTGGCACATGAGAAATTCCCTAAGCCACGGACCTGTCGATTTTGGTCAAAAATGAAAATTTCAAAAGTGCCCCAATTTCTGCTTTAAACTTTAGGTACTATCCCAAAATGTATCACTGAGGTGACAGAAGTTGATTTCGGAGCATCATTTTTGAACAGGAGCTTCAACCATTTTGTGGCATATGAGAAATTCCCTAAGCCCCGGACCTGTCAATTTTGGTCAAAAAATTAGATTTCAAAAGTGCCCCAATTTCTGCTTTAAACTTTAGGTACTATACCAAAATGTATCACTAAGGTGACAGAAGTTGATTTCGGAGCATCATTTTTGAACAGGAGCTTCAACCGTTTTGTGGCACATGAGAAATTCCCTAAGCCCCGGACCTGTCGATTTTGGTCAAAAATTTAAATTTCAAAAGTGCCCCAATTTCTGCTTTAAACTTTAGGTACTATCCCAAAATGTATCACTAAGGTGACAGAAGTTGATTTCGGAGCATCATTTTTGAACAGGAGCTTTAACCGTTTTGTGGCATAAGAGAAATTCCCTAAGCCCCGGACCTGTCGATTTTGGTCAAAAATGAAAATTTCAAAAGTGCCCCAATTTCTGCTTTAAACTTTAGGTACTATACCAAAATGTATCACTAAGGTGACAGAAGTTGATTTCGGAGCATCATTTTTGAACAGGAGCTTCAACCGTTTTGTGGCACATGAGAAATTCCCTAAGCCCCGGACCTGTTGATTTTGGTCAAAAATGAAAATTTCAAAAGTGCCCCAATTTCTGCTTTAAACTTTAGGTACTATCCCAAAATGTATCACTAAGGTGACAGAAGTTGATTTCGAAGCATCATTTTTGAACAGGAGCTTCAACCATTTTGTGGCATATGAGAAATTCCCTAAGCCCCGGACCTGTCGATTTTGGTCAAAAATTTAAATTTCAAAAGTGCCCCAATTTCTGCTTTAAACTTTAGGTACTATACCAAAATGTATCACTAAGGTGACAGAAGTTGATTTCAAAGCATAATTTTTGAACAGGAGCTTCAACCATTTTGTGGCATATGAGAAATTCCCTAAGCCCCGGACCTGTCGATTTTGGTCAAAAATGAAAATTTCAAAAGTGCCCCAATTTCTGCTATAAACTTTAGGTACTATCCCAAAATGTATCACTAAGGTGACAGAAGTTGATTTCGGCGCATCATTTTTGAACAGGAGCTTCAACCATTTTGTGGCATATGAGAAATTCCCTAAGCCCCGGACCTGTCGATTTTAGTCAAAAATTTAAATTTCAAAAGTGCCCCAATTTCTGCTTTAAACTTTAGGTACTATCCCAAAATGTATCACTGAGGTGACAGAAGTTGATTTCGGAGCATCATTTTTGAATAGGAGCTTCAACCATTTTGTGGCATATGAGAAATTCCCTAAGCCCCAGACCTGTCGATTTTGGTCAAAAATGAAAATTTCAAAAGTGCCCCAATTTGTGCTTTAAAGTTTAGGTACTATCCCAAAATGTATCACTGAGGTGACAGAAGTTGATTTCGGAGCATCAGTTTTGAACAGGAGCTTCAACCATTTTGTGGCATATGAGACATTCCCTAAGCCCCGGACCTGTCGATTTTGGTCAAAAATTTAAATTTCAAATGTGCCCCAATTTCTGCTTTAAACTTTAGGTACTATCCCAAAATGTATCACTAAGGTGACAGAAGTTGATTTCGGAGCATCATTTTTTAACAGGAGCTTTAACCGTTTTGTGGCATATGATAAATTCCCTAAGCCCCGGACCTGTCGATTTTGGTCAAAAATTAAAATTTCAAAAGTGCCCCAATTTCTGCTTTAAACTTTAGGTACTATACCAAAATGTATCACTGAGGTGACAGAAGTTATTTTCGGAGCATCATTTTTGAACAGGAGCTTCAACCATTTTGTGGCATATGAGAAATTCCCTAAGCCCCGGACCTGTCGATTTTGGTCAAAAATGAAAATTTCAAAAGTGCCCCAATTTCTGATATAAACTTTAGGTACTATCCCAAAATGTATCACTAAGGTGACAGAAGTTGATTTCTGCGCATCATTTTTGAACAGGAGCTTCAACCATTTTGTGGCATATGAGAAATTCCCTAAGCCCCGGACCTGTCGATTTTAGTCAAAAATTTAAATTTCAAAAGTGCCCCAATTTCTGCTTTAAACTTTAGGTACTATCCCAAAATGTATCACTGAGGTGACAGAAGTTGATTTCGGAGCATCATTTTTGAATAGGAGCTTCAACCATTTTGTGGCATATGAGAAATTCCCTAAGCCCCAGACCTGTCGATTTTGGTCAAAAATGAAAATTTCAAAAGTGCCCCAATTTGTGCTTTAAAGTTTAGGTACTATCCCAAAATGTATCACTGAGGTGACAGAAGTTGATTTCGGAGCATCAGTTTTGAACAGGAGCTTCAACCATTTTGTGGCATATGAGACATTCCCTAAGCCCCGGACCTGTCGATTTTGGTCAAAAATTTAAATTTCAAATGTGCCCCAATTTCTGCTTTAAACTTTAGGTACTATCCCAAAATGTATCACTAAGGTGACAGAAGTTGATTTCGGAGCATCATTTTTGAACAGGAGCTTTAACCGTTTTGTGGCATATGATAAATTCCCTAAGCCCCGGACCTGTCGATTTTGGTCAAAAATTAAAATTTCAAAAGTGCCCCAATTTCTGCTTTAAACTTTAGGTACTATACCAAAATGTATCACTGAGGTGACAGAAGTTATTTTCGGAGCATCATTTTTGAACAGGAGCTTCAACCATTTTGTGGCATATGAGAAATTTACTAAGCCCCGGACCTGTCGATTTTGGTAAAAATTTAAATTTCAAAAGTGCCCCAATTTCTGCTTTAAACTTTAGGTACTATCCCAAAATGTATCACTAAGGTGACAGAAGTTGATTTCGGAGCATCATTTTTGAACAGGAGCTTCAACCGTTTTGTGGCACATGAGAAATTCCCTAAGCCACGGACCTGTCGATTTTGGTCAAAAATGAAAATTTCAAAAGTGCCCCAATTTCTGCTTTAAACTTTAGGTACTATCCCAAAATGTATCACTGAGGTGACAGAAGTTGATTTCGGAGCATCATTTTTGAACAGGAGCTTCAACCATTTTGTGGCATATGAGAAATTCCCTAAGCCCCGGACCTGTCGATTTTGGTCAAAAAATTAGATTTCAAAAGTGCCCCAATTTCTGCTTTAAACTTTAGGTACTATACCAAAATGTATCACTAAGGTGACAGAAGTTGATTTCGGAGCATCATTTTTGAACAGGAGCTTTAACCGTTTTGTGGCACATGAGAAATTCCCTAAGCCCCGGACCTGTCGATTTTGGTCAAAAATGAAAATTTCAAAAGTGCCCCAATTTCTGCTTTAAACTTTAGGTACTATACCAAAATGTATCACTGAGGTGACAGAAATTGATTTCGGAGCATCATTTTTGAACAGGAGCTTCAACCATTTTGTGGCATATGAGAAATTCACTAAGCCCCGGACCTGTCGATTTTGGTCAGAAATGAAAATTTCAAAAGTGCCCCAATTTCTGCTTTAAACTTTAGGTACTATACCAAAATGTATCACTGAGGTGACAGAAATTGATTTCGGAGCATCATTTTTGAACAGGAGCTTCAACCATTTTGTGGCATATGAGAAATTCACTTAGCCCCGGACCTGTCGATTTTGGTCAAAAATGAAAATTTCAAAAGTGCCCCAATTTCTGCTTTAAACTTTAGGTACTATACCAAAATGTATCACTGAGGTGACAGAAGTTATTTTCGGAGCATCATTTTTGAACAGGAGCTTCAACCATTTTGTGGCATATGAGAAATTTACTAAGCCCCGGACCTGTCGATTTTGGTAAAAATTTAAATTTCAAAAGTGCCCCAATTTCTGCTTTAAACTTTAGGTACTATCCCAAAATGTATCACTAAGGTGACAGAAGTTGATTTCGGAGCATCATTTTTGAACAGGAGCTTCAACTGTTTTGTGGCACATGAGAAATTCCCTAAGCCACGGACCTGTCGATTTTGGTCAAAAATGAAAATTTCAAAAGTGCCCCAATTTCTGCTTTAAACTTTAGGTACTATACCAAAATGTATCACTAAGGTGACAGAAGTTGATTTCAAGCATAATTTTTGAACAGGAGCTTCAACCATTTTGTGGCATATGAGAAATTCCCTAAGCCCCGGACCTGTCGATTTTGGTCAAAAATGAAAATTTCAAAAGTGCCCCAATTTGTGCTTTAAAGTTTAGGTACTATCCCAAAATGTATCACTGAGGTGACAGAAGTTGATTTCGGAGCATAATTTTTGAACAGGAGCTTCAACCATTTTGTGGCATATGAGAAATTCCCTAAGCCCCGGACCTGTCGATTTTGGTCAAAAAATTAGATTTCAAAAGTGCCCCAATTTCTGCTTTAAACTTTAGGTACTATACCAAAATGTATCACTAAGGTGACAGAAGTTGATTTCGGAGCATCATTTTTGAACAGGAGCTTTAACCGTTTTGTGGCACATGAGAAATTCCCTAAGCCCCGGACCTGTCGATTTTGGTCAAAAATGAAAATTTCAAAAGTGCCCCAATTTCTGCTTTAAACTTTAGGTACTATACCAAAATGTATCACTGAGGTGACAGAAATTGATTTCGGAGCATCATTTTTGAACAGGAGCTTCAACCATTTTGTGGCATATGAGAAATTCACTAAGCCCCGGACCTGTCGATTTTGGTCAAAAATTTAAATTTCAAAAGTGCCCCAATTTCTGCTTTAAACTTTAGGTACTATCCCAAAATGTATCACTAAGGTGACAGAAGTTGATTTCGGAGCATCATTTTTGAACAGGAGCTTCAACCGTTTTGTGGCACATGAGAAATTCCCTAAGCCCCGGACCTGTCGATTTTGGTCAAAAATGAAAATTTCAAAAGTGCCCCAATTTCTGCTTTAAACTTTAGGTACTATCCCAAAATGTATCACTAAGGTGACAGAAGTTGATTTCTGCGCATCATTTTTGAACAGGAGCTTCAACCATTTTGTGGCATATGAGAAATTCCCTAAGCCCCGGACCTGTCGATTTTAGTCAAAAATTTAAATTTCAAAAGTGCCCCAATTTCTGCTTTAAACTTTAGGTACTATCCCAAAATGTATCACTGAGGTGACAGAAGTTGATTTCGGAGCATCATTTTTGAATAGGAGCTTCAACCATTTTGTGGCATATGAGAAATTCCCTAAGCCCCAGACCTGTCGATTTTGGTCAAAAATGAAAATTTCAAAAGTGCCCCAATTTGTGCTTTAAAGTTTAGGTACTATCCCAAAATGTATCACTGAGGTGACAGAAGTTGATTTCGGAGCATCAGTTTTGAACAGGAGCTTCAACCATTTTGTGGCATATGAGACATTCCCTAAGCCCCGGACCTGTCGATTTTGGTCAAAAATTTAAATTTCAAATGTGCCCCAATTTCTGCTTTAAACTTTAGGTACTATCCCAAAATGTATCACTAAGGTGACAGAAGTTGATTTCGGAGCATCATTTTTGAACAGGAGCTTTAACCGTTTTGTGGCATATGATAAATTCCCTAAGCCCCGGACCTGTCGATTTTGGTCAAAAATTAAAATTTCAAAAGTGCCCCAATTTCTGCTTTAAACTTTAGGTACTATACCAAAATGTATCACTGAGGTGACAGAAGTTATTTTCGGAGCATCATTTTTGAACAGGAGCTTCAACCATTTTGTGGCATATGAGAAATTTACTAAGCCCCGGACCTGTCGATTTTGGTAAAAATTTAAATTTCAAAAGTGCCCCAATTTCTGCTTTAAACTTTAGGTACTATCCCAAAATGTATCACTAAGGTGACAGAAGTTGATTTCGGAGCATCATTTTTGAACAGGAGCTTCAACCGTTTTGTGGCACATGAGAAATTCCCTAAGCCACGGACCTGTCGATTTTGGTCAAAAATGAAAATTTCAAAAGTGCCCCAATTTCTGCTTTAAACTTTAGGTACTATCCCAAAATGTATCACTGAGGTGACAGAAGTTGATTTCGGAGCATCATTTTTGAACAGGAGCTTCAACCATTTTGTGGCATATGAGAAATTCCCTAAGCCCCGGACCTGTCGATTTTGGTCAAAAAATTAGATTTCAAAAGTGCCCCAATTTCTGCTTTAAACTTTAGGTACTATACCAAAATGTATCACTAAGGTGACAGAAGTTGATTTCGGAGCATCATTTTTGAACAGGAGCTTTAACCGTTTTGTGGCACATGAGAAATTCCCTAAGCCCCGGACCTGTCGATTTTGGTCAAAAATGAAAATTTCAAAAGTGCCCCAATTTCTGCTTTAAACTTTAGGTACTATACCAAAATGTATCACTGAGGTGACAGAAATTGATTTCGGAGCATCATTTTTGAACAGGAGCTTCAACCATTTTGTGGCATATGAGAAATTCACTAAGCCCCGGACCTGTCGATTTTGGTCAAAAATGAAAATTTCAAAAGTGCCCCAATTTCTGCTTTAAACTTTAGGTACTATACCAAAATGTATCACTGAGGTGACAGAAATTGATTTCGGAGCATCATTTTTGAACAGGAGCTTCAACCATTTTGTGGCATATGAGAAATTCACTTAGCCCCGGACCTGTCGATTTTGGTCAAAAATGAAAATTTCAAAAGTGCCCCAATTTCTGCTTTAAACTTTAGGTACTATACCAAAATGTATCACTGAGGTGACAGAAGTTATTTTCGGAGCATCATTTTTGAACAGGAGCTTCAACCATTTTGTGGCATATGAGAAATTTACTAAGCCCCGGACCTGTCGATTTTGGTAAAAATTTAAATTTCAAAAGTGCCCCAATTTCTGCTTTAAACTTTAGGTACTATCCCAAAATGTATCACTAAGGTGACAGAAGTTGATTTCGGAGCATCATTTTTGAACAGGAGCTTCAACTGTTTTGTGGCACATGAGAAATTCCCTAAGCCACGGACCTGTCGATTTTGGTCAAAAATGAAAATTTCAAAAGTGCCCCAATTTCTGCTTTAAACTTTAGGTACTATACCAAAATGTATCACTAAGGTGACAGAAGTTGATTTCAAGCATAATTTTTGAACAGGAGCTTCAACCATTTTGTGGCATATGAGAAATTCCCTAAGCCCCGGACCTGTCGATTTTGGTCAAAAATGAAAATTTCAAAAGTGCCCCAATTTGTGCTTTAAAGTTTAGGTACTATCCCAAAATGTATCACTGAGGTGACAGAAGTTGATTTCGGAGCATAATTTTTGAACAGGAGCTTCAACCATTTTGTGGCATATGAGAAATTCCCTAAGCCCCGGACCTGTCGATTTTGGTCAAAAAATTAGATTTCAAAAGTGCCCCAATTTCTGCTTTAAACTTTAGGTACTATACCAAAATGTATCACTAAGGTGACAGAAGTTGATTTCGGAGCATCATTTTTGAACAGGAGCTTTAACCGTTTTGTGGCACATGAGAAATTCCCTAAGCCCCGGACCTGTCGATTTTGGTCAAAAATGAAAATTTCAAAAGTGCCCCAATTTCTGCTTTAAACTTTAGGTACTATACCAAAATGTATCACTGAGGTGACAGAAATTGATTTCGGAGCATCATTTTTGAACAGGAGCTTCAACCATTTTGTGGCATATGAGAAATTCACTAAGCCCCGGACCTGTCGATTTTGGTCAAAAATTTAAATTTCAAAAGTGCCCCAATTTCTGCTTTAAACTTTAGGTACTATCCCAAAATGTATCACTAAGGTGACAGAAGTTGATTTCGGAGCATCATTTTTGAACAGGAGCTTCAACCGTTTTGTGGCACATGAGAAATTCCCTAAGCCCCGGACCTGTCGATTTTGGTCAAAAATGAAAATTTCAAAAGTGCCCCAATTTCTGCTTTAAACTTTAGGTACTATCCCAAAATGTATCACTAAGGTGACAGAAGTTGATTTCGAAGCATCATTTTTGAACAGGAGCTTCAACCATTTTGTGGCATATGAGAAATTCCCTAAGCCGCGGACCTGTCGATTTTGGTCAAAAATTTAAATTTCAAAAGTGCCCCAATTTCTGCTTTAAACTTTAGGTACTATCCCAAAATGTATCACTAAGGTGACAGAAGTTGATTTCGAAGCATCATTTTTGAACATGAGCTTCAACCATTTTGTGGCATATGAGAAATTCCCTAAGCCCCGGACCTGTCGATTTTGGTCAAAAATGAAAATTTCAAAAGTGCCCCAATTTGTGCTTTAAAGTTTAGGTACTATCCCAAAATGTATCACTGAGGTGACAGAAGTTGATTTCGGAGCATAATTTTTGAACAGGAGCTTCAACCATTTTGTGGCATATGAGAAATTCCCTAAGCCCCGGACCTGTCGATTTTGGTCAAAAAATTAGATTTCAAAAGTGCCCCAATTTCTGCTTTAAACTTTAGGTACTATACCAAAATGTATCACTAAGGTGACAGAAGTTGATTTCGGAGCATCATTTTTGAACAGGAGCTTTAACCGTTTTGTGGCACATGAGAAATTCCCTAAGCCCCGGACCTGTCGATTTTGGTCAAAAATGAAAATTTCAAAAGTGCCCCAATTTCTGCTTTAAACTTTAGGTACTATCCCAAAATGTATCACTAAGGTGACAGAAGTTGATTTCGGAGCATCATTTTTGAACAGGAGCTTCAACCGTTTTGTGGCACATGAGAAATTCCCTAAGCCCCGGACCTGTCGATTTTGGTCAAAAATGAAAATTTCAAAAGTGCCCCAATTTCTGCTTTAAACTTTAGGTACTATCCCAAAATGTATCACTAAGGTGACAGAAGTTGATTTCGAAGCATCATTTTTGAACAGGAGCTTCAACCATTTTGTGGCATATGAGAAATTCCCTAAGCCCCGGCCTTGTCGATTTTGGTCAAAAATGAAAATTTCAAAAGTGCCCCAATTTCTGCTTTAAACTTTAGGTACTATCCCAAAATGTATCACTAAGGTGACAGAAGTTGATTTCGGAGCATCATTTTTGAACAGGAGCTTCAACCATTTTGTGGCATATGAGAAATTCCCTAAGCCCCGGACCTGTCGATTTTGGTCAAAAATTTAAATTTCAAAAGTGCCCCAATTTCTGCTTTAAACTTTAGGTACTATCCCAAAATGTATCACTAAGGTGACAGAAGTTGATTTCGGAGCATCATTTTTGAACAGGAGCTTTAACCGTTTTGTGGCATAAGAGAAATTCCCTAAGCCCCGGACCTGTCGATTTTGGTCAAAAATGAAAATTTCAAAAGTGCCCCAATTTCTGCTTTAAACTTTAGGTACTATACCAAAATGTATCACTGAGGTGACAGAAATTGATTTCGGAGCATCATTTTTGAACAGGAGCTTCAACCATTTTGTGGCATATGAGAAATTCACTTAGCCCCGGACCTGTCGATTTTGGTCAAAAATGAAAATTTCAAAAGTGCCCCAATTTCTGCTTTAAACTTTAGGTACTATACCAAAATGTATCACTGAGGTGACAGAAGTTATTTTCGGAGCATCATTTTTGAACAGGAGCTTCAACCATTTTGTGGCATATGAGAAATTTACTAAGCCCCGGACCTGTCGATTTTGGTAAAAATTTAAATTTCAAAAGTGCCCCAATTTCTGCTTTAAACTTTAGGTACTATCCCAAAATGTATCACTAAGGTGACAGAAGTTGATTTCGGAGCATCATTTTTGAACAGGAGCTTCAACTGTTTTGTGGCACATGAGAAATTCCCTAAGCCACGGACCTGTCGATTTTGGTCAAAAATGAAAATTTCAAAAGTGCCCCAATTTCTGCTTTAAACTTTAGGTACTATACCAAAATGTATCACTAAGGTGACAGAAGTTGATTTCAAGCATAATTTTTGAACAGGAGCTTCAACCATTTTGTGGCATATGAGAAATTCCCTAAGCCCCGGACCTGTCGATTTTGGTCAAAAATGAAAATTTCAAAAGTGCCCCAATTTGTGCTTTAAAGTTTAGGTACTATCCCAAAATGTATCACTGAGGTGACAGAAGTTGATTTCGGAGCATAATTTTTGAACAGGAGCTTCAACCATTTTGTGGCATATGAGAAATTCCCTAAGCCCCGGACCTGTCGATTTTGGTCAAAAAATTAGATTTCAAAAGTGCCCCAATTTCTGCTTTAAACTTTAGGTACTATACCAAAATGTATCACTAAGGTGACAGAAGTTGATTTCGGAGCATCATTTTTGAACAGGAGCTTTAACCGTTTTGTGGCACATGAGAAATTCCCTAAGCCCCGGACCTGTCGATTTTGGTCAAAAATGAAAATTTCAAAAGTGCCCCAATTTCTGCTTTAAACTTTAGGTACTGTACCAAAATGTATCACTGAGGTGACAGAAATTGATTTCGGAGCATCATTTTTGAACAGGAGCTTCAACCATTTTGTGGCATATGAGAAATTCACTAAGCCCCGGACCTGTCGATTTTGGTCAAAAATTTAAATTTCAAAAGTGCCCCAATTTCTGCTTTAAACTTTAGGTACTATCCCAAAATGTATCACTAAGGTGACAGAAGTTGATTTCGGAGCATCATTTTTGAACAGGAGCTTCAACCGTTTTGTGGCACATGAGAAATTCCCTAAGCCCCGGACCTGTCGATTTTGGTCAAAAATGAAAATTTCAAAAGTGCCCCAATTTCTGCTTTAAACTTTAGGTACTATCCCAAAATGTATCACTAAGGTGACAGAAGTTGATTTCGAAGCATCATTTTTGAACAGGAGCTTCAACCATTTTGTGGCATATGAGAAATTCCCTAAGCCGCGGACCTGTCGATTTTGGTCAAAAATTTAAATTTCAAAAGTGCCCCAATTTCTGCTTTAAACTTTAGGTACTATCCCAAAATGTATCACTAAGGTGACAGAAGTTGATTTCGAAGCATCATTTTTGAACATGAGCTTCAACCATTTTGTGGCATATGAGAAATTCCCTAAGCCCCGGACCTGTCGATTTTGGTCAAAAATGAAAATTTCAAAAGTGCCCCAATTTGTGCTTTAAAGTTTAGGTACTATCCCAAAATGTATCACTGAGGTGACAGAAGTTGATTTCGGAGCATAATTTTTGAACAGGAGCTTCAACCATTTTGTGGCATATGAGAAATTCCCTAAGCCCCGGACCTGTCGATTTTGGTCAAAAAATTAGATTTCAAAAGTGCCCCAATTTCTGCTTTAAACTTTAGGTACTATACCAAAATGTATCACTAAGGTGACAGAAGTTGATTTCGGAGCATCATTTTTGAACAGGAGCTTTAACCGTTTTGTGGCACATGAGAAATTCCCTAAGCCCTGGACCTGTCGATTTTGGTCAAAAATGAAAATTTCAAAAGTGCCCCAATTTCTGCTTTAAACTTTAGGTACTATCCCAAAATGTATCACTAAGGTGACAGAAGTTGATTTCGGAGCATCATTTTTGAACAGGAGCTTCAACCGTTTTGTGGCACATGAGAAATTCCCTAAGCCCCGGACCTGTCGATTTTGGTCAAAAATGAAAATTTCAAAAGTGCCCCAATTTCTGCTTTAAACTTTAGGTACTATCCCAAAATGTATCACTAAGGTGACAGAAGTTGATTTCGAAGCATCATTTTTGAACAGGAGCTTCAACCATTTTGTGGCATATGAGAAATTCCCTAAGCCCCGGCCTTGTCGATTTTGGTCAAAAATTTAAATTTCAAAAGTGCCCCAATTTCTGCTTTAAACTTTAGGTACTATCCCAAAATGTATCACTAAGGTGACAGAAGTTGATTTCGGAGCATCATTTTTGAACAGGAGCTTTAACCGTTTTGTGGCATAAGAGAAATTCCCTAAGCCCCGGACCTGTCGATTTTGGTCAAAAATGAAAATTTCAAAAGTGCCCCAATTTCTGCTTTAAACTTTAGGTACTATACCAAAATGTATCACTAAGGTGACAGAAGTTGATTTCGAAGCATCGTTTTTGAACAGGAGCTTCAACCATTTTGTGGCATATGAGAAATTCCCTAAGCCCCGGACCTGTCGATTTTGGTCAAAAATGAAAATTTCAAAAGTGCCCCAATTTCTGCTTTAAACTTTAGGTACTATCCCAAAATGTATCACTAAGGTGACAGAAGTTGATTTCGGAGCATCATTTTTGAACAGGAGCTTCAAACATTTTGTGGCATATGAGAAATTCCCTAAGCCCCGGACCTGTCGATTTTGGTCAAAAATTTAAATTTCAAAAGTGCCCCAATTTCTGCTTTAAACTTTAGGTACTATCCCAAAATGTATCACTAAGGTGACAGAAGTTGATTTCGGAGCATCATTTTTGAACAGGAGCTTTAACCGTTTTGTGGCATAAGAGAAATTCCCTAAGCCCCGGACCTGTCGATTTTGGTCAAAAATGAAAATTTCAAAAGTGCCCCAATTTCTGCTTTAAACTTTAGGTACTATACCAAAATGTATCACTTAGGTGACAGAAGTTGATTTCGAAGCATCGTTTTTGAACAGGAGCTTCAACCATTTTGTGGCATATGAGAAATTCCCTAAGCCCCGGACCTGTCGATTTTGGTCAAAAATGAAAATTTCAAAAGTGCCCCAGTTTCTGCTTTAAACTTTAGGTACTATCCCAAAATGTATCACTAAGGTGACATAAGTTGATTTCGGAGCATCATTTTTGAACAGGAGCTTCAACCATTTTGTGGCATATGAGAAATTCCCTAAGCCCCGGACCTGTCGATTTTGGTCAAAAATTTAAATTTCAAAAGTGCCCCAATTTCTGCTTTAAACTTTAGGTACTATACCAAAATGTATCATTAAGGTGACAGAAGTTGATTTCGGAGCATCATTTTTGAACAGGAGCTTCAACCATTTTGTGGTATATGAGAAATTCCCTAAGCCACGGACCTGTCGATTTTGGTCATAAATTTAAATTTCAAAAGTGCCCCAATTTCTGCTTTAAACTTTAGGTACTATCCCAAAATGTATCACTAAGGTGACATAAGTTGATTTCGGAGCATCATTTTTGAACAGGAGCTTTAACCGTTTTGTGGCATATGATAAATTCCCTAAGCCCCGGACCTGTCGATTTTGGTCAAAAATTAAAATTTCAAAAGTGCCCCAATTTCTGCTTTAAACTTTAGGTACTATACCAAAATATATCACTAAGGTGACAGAAGTTGATTTCGGAGCATCATGTTTGAACAGGAGCTTCAACCGTTTTGTGGCACATGAGAAATTCCCTAAGCCCCGGACCTTTCGATTTTGGTCAAAAATTAAAATTTCAAAAGTGCCCCATTTTATGCTTTAAACTTTAGGTACTATACCACAATGTATCACTAAGGTGACAGAAGTTGATTTCAGAGCATCATTTTTGAACAGGAGCTTTAACCGTTTTGTGGCACATGAGAAATTCCCTAAGCCCCGGACCTGTCGATTTTGGTCAAAAATTAAAATTTCAAAAGTGCCCCAATTTCTGCTTTAAACTTTAGGTACTATACCAAAATGTATCACTAAGGTGACAGAAGTTGATTTCGGAGCATCATTTTTGAACAGGAGCTTCAACCATTTTGTGGCATATGAGAAATTCCCTAAGGCCCGGACCTTTCGATTTTGGTCAAAAATGTAAATTTCAAAAGTGCCCCATTTTATGCTTTAAACTTTAGGTACTATCCCAAAATGTATCACTAAGGTGACAGAAGTTGATTTCGGAGCATCATTTTTGATCAGGATCTTCAACCGTTTTGTGGCATATGAGAAATTCCCTAAGCCCCGGACCTGTTGATTTTGGTCAAAAATGAAAATTTCAAAAGTGCCCCAATTTCTGTTTTAAACTTTAGGTACTATCCCAAAATGTATCACTAAGGTGACAGAAGTTGATTTCGAAGCATCAATTTTGAACAGGAGCTTCAAACATTTTGTGGCATATGAGAAATTCCCTAAGCCCCGGACCTGTCGATTTTGGTCAAAAATGAAAATTTCAAAAGTGCCCCAATTTCTGCTTTAAACTTTAGGTACTATCCCAAAATGTATCACTAAGGTGACAGAAGTTGATTTCGGAGCATCATTTTTGAACAGGAGCTTTTACCGTTTTGTGGCATAAGAGAAATTCCCTAAGCCCCGGACCTGTCGATTTTGGTCAAAAATGAAAATTTCAAAAGTGCCCCAATTTCTGCTTTAAACTTTAGGTACTATACCAAAATGTATCACTAAGGTGACAGAAGTTGATTTCGAAGCATCATTTTTGAACAGGAGCTTCAACCATTTTGTGGCATATGAGAAATTCCCTAAGCCCCGGACCTGTCGATTTTGGTCAAAAATGAAAATTTCAAAAGTGCCCCAATTTCTGCTTTAAAGTTTAGGTACTATCCCAAAATGTATCACTAAGGTGACAGAAGTTGATTTCGGAGCATCATTTTTGAACAGGAGCTTCAACCATTTTGTGGCATATGAGAAATTCCCTAAGCCCCGGACCTGTCGATTTTGGTCAAAAATTTAAATTTCAAAAGTGCCCCAATTTCTGCTTTAAACTTTAGGTACTATACCAAAATGTATCATTAAGGTGACAGAAGTTGATTTCGGAGCATCATTTTTGAACAGGAGCTTCAACCATTTTGTGGCATATGAGAAATTCCCTAAGCCCCGGACCTGTCGATTTTGGTCAAAAATTAAAATTTCAAAAGTGCCCCAATTTCTGCTTTAAACTTTAGGTACTATACCAAAATATATCACTAAGGTGACAGAAGTTGATTTCGAATCATCATTTTTGAACAGGAGCTTCAACCATTTTGTGGCATATGAGAAATTCCCTAAGCCCCGGACCTGTCGATTTTGGTCAAAAATTTAAATTTCAAAAGTGCCCCAATTTCTGCTTTAAACTTTAGGTACTATACCAAAATGTATCACTAAGGTGACAGAAGTTGATTTCGAAGCATCATTTTTGAACAGGAGCTTCAACCATTTTGTGGCATATGAGAAATTCCCTAAGCCCCGGACCTGTCGATTTTGGTCAAAAATGAAAATTTCAAAAGTGCCCCAATTTCTGCTTTAAACTTTAGGTACTATACCAAAATGTATCACTAAGGTGACAGAAGTTGATTTCGGAGCATCATTTTTGAACAGGAGCTTCAACCATTTTGTGGCATATGAGAAATTCCCTAAGCCCCGGACCTTTCGATTTTGGTCAAAAATGTAAATTTCAAAAGTGCCCCATTTTATGCTTTAAACTTTAGGTACTATCCCAAAATGTATCACTAAGGTGACAGAAGTTGATTTCGGAGCATCATTTTTGATCAGGATCTTCAACCGTTTTGTGGCATATGAGAAATTCCCTAAGCCCCGGACCTGTCGATTTTGGTCAAAAATGAAAATTTCAAAAGTGCCCCAATTTCTGCTTTAAACTTTAGGTACTATCCCAAAATGTATCACTAAGGTGACAGAAGTTGATTTCGAAGCATCAATTTTGAACAGGAGCTTCAAACATTTTGTGGCATATGAGAAATTCCCTAAGCCCCGGACCTGTCGATTTTGGTCAAAAATGAAAATTTCAAAAGTGCCCCAATTTCTGCTTTAAACTTTAGGTACTATCCCAAAATGTATCACTAAGGTGACAGAAGTTGATTTCGAAGCATCATTTTTGAACAGGAGCTTCAACCATTTTGTGGCATATGAGAAATTCCCTAAGCCCCGGACCTGTCGATTTTGGTCAAAAATGAAAATTTCAAAAGTGCCCCAATTTCTGCTTTAAACTTTAGGTACTATCCCAAAATGTATCACTAAGGTGACAGAAGTTGTTTTCGGAGCATCATTTTTGAACAGGAGCTTTAACCGTTTTGTGGCATAAGAGAAATTCCCTAAGCCCCGGACCTGTCGATTTTGGTCAAAAATGAAAATTTCAAAAGTGCCCCAATTTCTGCTTTAAACTTTAGGTACTATACCAAAATGTATCACTAAGGTGACAGAAGTTGATTTCGAAGCATCATTTTTGAACAGGAGCTTCAACCATTTTGTGGCATATGAGAAATTCCCTAAGCCCCGGACCTGTCGATTTTGGTCAAAAATGAAAATTTCAAAAGTGCCCCAATTTCTGCTTTAAACTTTAGGTACTATCCCAAAATGTATCACTAAGGTGACAGAAGTTGATTTCGGAGCATCATTTTTGAACAGGAGCTTCAACCATTTTGTGGCATATGAGAAATTCCCTAAGCCCCGGACCTGTCGATTTTGGTCAAAAATTTAAATTTCAAAAGTGCCCCAATTTCTGCTTTAAACTTTAGGTACTATACCAAAATGTATCATTAAGGTGACAGAAGTTGATTTCGGAGCATCATTTTTGAACAGGAGCTTCAACCATTTTGTGGCATATGAGAAATTCCCTAAGCCCCGGACCTGTCGATTTTGGTCATAAATTTAAATTTCAAAAGTGCCCCAATTTCTGCTTTAAACTTTAGGTACTATCCCAAAATGTATCACTAAGGTGACAGAAGTTGATTTCGGAGCATCATTTTTGAACAGGAGCTTTAACCCTTTTGTGGCATATGATAAATTCCCTAAGCCCCGGACCTGTCGATTTTGGTCAAAAATTAAAATGTCAAAAGTGCCCCAATTTCTGCTTTAAACTTTAGGTACTATACCAAAATATATCACTAAGGTGACAGAAGTTGATTTCGAATCATCATTTTTGAACAGGAGCTTCAACCATTTTGTGGCATATGAGAAATTCCCTAAGCCCCGGACCTGTCGATTTTGGTCAAAAATTTAAATTTCAAAAGTGCCCCAATTTCTGCTTTAAACTTTAGGTACTATACCAAAATGTATCACTAAGGTGACAGAAGTTGATTTCGAAGCATCGTTTTTGAACAGGAGCTTCAACCATTTTGTGGCATATGAGAAATTCCCTAAGCCCCGGACCTGTCGATTTTGGTCAAAAATGAAAATTTCAAAAGTGCCCCAATTTCTGCTTTAAACTTTAGGTACTATTCCAAAATGTATCACTAAGGTGACAGAAGTTGATATCGGAGCATCATTTTTGAACAGGAGCTTCAACCATTTTGTGGCATATGAGAAATTCCCTAAGCCCCGTACCTGTCGATTTTGGTCAAAAATTAAAATTTCAAAAGTGCCCCAATTTCTGCTTTAAACTTTAGGTACTATACCAAAATATATCACTAAGGTGACAGAAGTTGATTTCGGAGCATCATGTTTGAACAGGAGCTTCAACCGTTTTGTGGCACATGAGAAATTCCCTAAGCCCCTGACCTGTCGATTTTGGTCAAAAATGAAAATTTCAAAAGTGCCCCAATTTCTGCTTTAAACTTTAGGTACTATACCAAAATGTATCACTAAGGTGACAGAAGTTGATTTCGGAGCATCATTATTGAACAGGAGCTTTAACCGTTTTGTGGCACATGAGAAATTCCCTAAGCCCCGGACCTGTCGATTTTGGTCAAAAATGAAAATTTCAAAAGTGCCCCAAATCTCTGCTTTAAACTTTAGGTACTATACCAAAATGTATCACTAAGGTGACAGAAGTTGATTTCGGAGCATCATTTTTGAACAGGAGCTTCAACCATTTTGTGGCATATGAGAAATTCCCTAAGCCCCGGACCTTTCGATTTTGGTCAAAAAATGTAAATTTCAAAAGTGCCCCATTTTATGCTTTAAACTTTAGGTACTATCCCAAAATGTATCATTAAGGTGACAGAAGTTGATTTCGGAGCATCATTTTTGAATAGGAGCTTTAACCGTTTTGTGGCATAAGAGAAATTCCCTAAGCCCCGGACCTGTCGATTTTGGTCAAAAATGAAAATTTCAAAAGTGCCCCAATTTCTGCTTTAAACTTTAGGTACTATCCCAAAATGTATCACTAAGGTGACAGAAGTTGATTTCGGAGCATCATTTTTGATCAGGATCTTCAACCGTTTTGTGGCATATGAGAAATTCCCTAAGCCCCGGACCTGTCGATTTTGGTCAAAAATGAAAATTTCAAAAGTGCCCCAATTTCTGCTTTAAACTTTAGGTACTATACCAAAATGTATCACTAAGGTGACAGAAGTTGATTTCGAAGCATCATTTTTGAACAGGAGCTTCAACCATTTTGTGGCATATGAGAAATTCCCTAAGCCCCGGACCTGTCGATTTTGGTCAAAAATGAAAATTTCAAAAGTGCCCCAATTTCTGCTTTAAACTTTAGGTACTATCCCAAAATGTATCACTAAGGTGACAGAAGTTGATTTCGGAGCATCATTTTTGAACAGGAGCTTCAACCATTTTGTGGCATATGAGAAATTCCCTAAGCCCCGGACCTGTCGATTTTGGTCAAAAATTTAAATTTCAAAAGTGCCCCAATTTCTGCTTTAAACTTTAGGTACTATACCAAAATGTATCATTAAGGTGACAGAAGTTGATTTCGGAGCATCATTTTTGAACAGGAGCTTCAACCATTTTGTGGCATATGAGAAATTCCCTAAGCCCCGGACCTGTCGATTTTGGTCATAAATTTAAATTTCAAAAGTGCCCCAATTTCTGCTTTAAACTTTAGGTACTATCCCAAAATGTATCACTAAGGTGACAGAAGTTGATTTCGGAGCATCATTTTTGAACAGGAGCTTTAACCCTTTTGTGGCATATGATAAATTCCCTAAGCCCCGGACCTGTCGATTTTGGTCAAAAATTAAAATGTCAAAAGTGCCCCAATTTCTGCTTTAAACTTTAGGTACTATACCAAAATATATCACTAAGGTGACAGAAGTTGATTTCGAATCATCATTTTTGAACAGGAGCTTCAACCATTTTGTGGCATATGAGAAATTCCCTAAGCCCCGGACCTGTCGATTTTGGTCAAAAATTTAAATTTCAAAAGTGCCCCAATTTCTGCTTTAAACTTTAGGTACTATACCAAAATGTATCACTAAGGTGACAGAAGTTGATTTCGAAGCATCGTTTTTGAACAGGAGCTTCAACCATTTTGTGGCATATGAGAAATTCCCTAAGCCCCGGACCTGTCGATTTTGGTCAAAAATGAAAATTTCAAAAGTGCCCCAATTTCTGCTTTAAACTTTAGGTACTATTCCAAAATGTATCACTAAGGTGACAGAAGTTGATATCGGAGCATCATTTTTGAACAGGAGCTTCAACCATTTTGTGGCATATGAGAAATTCCCTAAGCCCCGTACCTGTCGATTTTGGTCAAAAATTAAAATTTCAAAAGTGCCCCAATTTCTGCTTTAAACTTTAGGTACTATACCAAAATATATCACTAAGGTGACAGAAGTTGATTTCGGAGCATCATGTTTGAACAGGAGCTTCAACCGTTTTGTGGCACATGAGAAATTCCCTAAGCCCCTGACCTGTCGATTTTGGTCAAAAATGAAAATTTCAAAAGTGCCCCAATTTCTGCTTTAAACTTTAGGTACTATACCAAAATGTATCACTAAGGTGACAGAAGTTGATTTCGGAGCATCATTATTGAACAGGAGCTTTAACCGTTTTGTGGCACATGAGAAATTCCCTAAGCCCCGGACCTGTCGATTTTGGTCAAAAATGAAAATTTCAAAAGTGCCCCAAATCTCTGCTTTAAACTTTAGGTACTATACCAAAATGTATCACTAAGGTGACAGAAGTTGATTTCGGAGCATCATTTTTGAACAGGAGCTTCAACCATTTTGTGGCATATGAGAAATTCCCTAAGCCCCGGACCTTTCGATTTTGGTCAAAAAATGTAAATTTCAAAAGTGCCCCATTTTATGCTTTAAACTTTAGGTACTATCCCAAAATGTATCATTAAGGTGACAGAAGTTGATTTCGGAGCATCATTTTTGAATAGGAGCTTTAACCGTTTTGTGGCATAAGAGAAATTCCCTAAGCCCCGGACCTGTCGATTTTGGTCAAAAATGAAAATTTCAAAAGTGCCCCAATTTCTGCTTTAAACTTTAGGTACTATCCCAAAATGTATCACTAAGGTGACAGAAGTTGATTTCGGAGCATCATTTTTGATCAGGATCTTCAACCGTTTTGTGGCATATGAGAAATTCCCTAAGCCCCGGACCTGTCGATTTTGGTCAAAAATGAAAATTTCAAAAGTGCCCCAATTTCTGCTTTAAACTTTAGGTACTATACCAAAATGTATCACTAAGGTGACAGAAGTTGATTTCGAAGCATCATTTTTGAACAGGAGCTTCAACCATTTTGTGGCATATGAGAAATTCCCTAAGCCCCGGACCTGTCGATTTTGGTCAAAAATGAAAATTTCAAAAGTGCCCCAATTTCTGCTTTAAACTTTAGGTACTATCCCAAAATGTATCACTAAGGTGACAGAAGTTGATTTCGGAGCATCATTTTTGAACAGGAGCTTCAACCATTTTGTGGCATATGAGAAATTCCCTAAGCCCCGGACCTGTCGATTTTGGTCAAAAATTTAAATTTCAAAAGTGCCCCAATTTCTGCTTTAAACTTTAGGTACTATACCAAAATGTATCATTAAGGTGACAGAAGTTGATTTCGGAGCATCATTTTTGAACAGGAGCTTCAACCATTTTGTGGCATATGAGAAATTCCCTAAGCCCCGGACCTGTCGATTTTGGTCATAAATTTAAATTTCAAAAGTGCCCCAATTTCTGCTTTAAACTTTAGGTACTATCCCAAAATGTATCACTAAGGTGACAGAAGTTGATTTCGGAGCATCATTTTTGAACAGGAGCTTTAACCCTTTTGTGGCATATGATAAATTCCCTAAGCCCCGGACCTGTCGATTTTGGTCAAAAATTAAAATGTCAAAAGTGCCCCAATTTCTGCTTTAAACTTTAGGTACTATACCAAAATATATCACTAAGGTGACAGAAGTTGATTTCGAATCATCATTTTTGAACAGGAGCTTCAACCATTTTGTGGCATATGAGAAATTCCCTAAGCCCCGGACCTGTCGATTTTGGTCAAAAATTTAAATTTCAAAAGTGCCCCAATTTCTGCTTTAAACTTTAGGTACTATACCAAAATGTATCACTAAGGTGACAGAAGTTGATTTCGAAGCATCGTTTTTGAACAGGAGCTTCAACCATTTTGTGGCATATGAGAAATTCCCTAAGCCCCGGACCTGTCGATTTTGGTCAAAAATGAAAATTTCAAAAGTGCCCCAATTTCTGCTTTAAACTTTAGGTACTATCCCAAAATGTATCACTAAGGTGACAGAAGTTGATATCGGAGCATCATTTTTGAACAGGAGCTTCAACCATTTTGTGGCATATGAGAAATTCCCTAAGCCCCGTACCTGTCGATTTTGGTCAAAAATTAAAATTTCAAAAGTGCCCCAATTTCTGCTTTAAACTTTAGGTACTATACCAAAATATATCACTAAGGTGACAGAAGTTGATTTCGGAGCATCATGTTTGAACAGGAGCTTCAACCGTTTTGTGGCACATGAGAAATTCCCTAAGCCCCTGACCTGTCGATTTTGGTCAAAAATGAAAATTTCAAAAGTGCCCCAATTTCTGCTTTAAACTTTAGGTACTATACCAAAATGTATCACTAAGGTGACAGAAGTTGATTTCGGAGCATCATTATTGAACAGGAGCTTTAACCGTTTTGTGGCACATGAGAAATTCCCTAAGCCCCGGACCTGTCGATTTTGGTCAAAAATGAAAATTTCAAAAGTGCCCCAAATCTCTGCTTTAAACTTTAGGTACTATACCAAAATGTATCACTAAGGTGACAGAAGTTGATTTCGGAGCATCATTTTTGAACAGGAGCTTCAACCATTTTGTGGCATATGAGAAATTCCCTAAGCCCCGGTCCTTTCGATTTTGGTCAAAAAATGTAAATTTCAAAAGTGCCCCATTTTATGCTTTAAACTTTAGGTACTATCCCAAAATGTATCATTAAGGTGACAGAAGTTGATTTCGGAGCATCATTTTTGAATAGGAGCTTTAACCGTTTTGTGGCATAAGAGAAATTCCCTAAGCCCCGGACCTGTCGATTTTGGTCAAAAATGAAAATTTCAAAAGTGCCCCAATTTCTGCTTTAAACTTTAGGTACTATCCCAAAATGTATCACTAAGGTGACAGAAGTTGATTTCGGAGCATCATTTTTGATCAGGATCTTCAACCGTTTTGTGGCATATGAGAAATTCCCTAAGCCCCGGACCTGTCGATTTTGGTCAAAAATGAAAATTTCAAAAGTGCCCCAATTTCTGCTTTAAACTTTAGGTACTATACCAAAATGTATCACTAAGGTGACAGAAGTTGATTTCGAAGCATCAATTTTGAACAGGAGCTTCAAACATTTTGTGGCATATGAGAAATTCCCTAAGCCCCGGACCTGTCGATTTTGGTCAAAAATGAAAATTTCAAAAGTGCCCCAATTTCTGCTTTAAACTTTAGGTACTATCCCAAAATGTATCACTAAGGTGACAGAAGTTGATTTCGGAGCATCATTTTTGAACAGGAGCTTTAACCGTTTTGTGGCATAAGAGAAATTCCCTAAGCCCCGGACCTGTCGATTTTGGTCAAAAATGAAAATTTCAAAAGTGCCCCAATTTCTGCTTTAAACTTTAGGTACTATACCAAAATGTATCACTAAGGTGACAGAAGTTGATTTCGAAGCATCATTTTTGAACAGGAGCTTCATCCATTTTGTGGCATATGAGAAATTCCCTAAGCCCCGGACCTGTCGATTTTGGTCAAAAATGAAAATTTCAAAAGTGCCCCAATTTCTGCTTTAAACTTTAGGTACTATACCAAAATATATCACTAAGGTGACAGAAGTTGATTTCAAATCATCATTTTTGAACAGGAGCTTCAACCATTTTGTGGCATATGAGAAATTCCCTAAGCCCCGGACCTGTCGATTTTGGTCAAAAATCTAAATTTCAAAAGTGCCCCAATTTCTGCTTTAAACTTTAGGTACTATACCAAAATGTATCACTAAGGTGACAGAAGTTGATTTCGAAGCATCATTTTTGAACAGGAGCTTCAACCATTTTGTGGCATATGAGAAATTCCCTAAGCCCCGGACCTGTCGATTTTGGTCAAAAATGAAAATTTCAAAAGTGCCCCAATTTCTGCTTTAAACTTTAGGTACTATCCCAAAATGTATCACTAAGGTGACAGAAGTTGATTTCGGAGCATCATTTTTGAACAGGAGCTTTAACCGTTTTGTGGCGTAAGAGAAATTCCCTAAGCCCCGGACCTGTCGATTTTGGTCAAAAATGAAAATTTCAAAAGTGCCCCAATTTCTGCTTTAAACTTTAGGTACTATACCAAAATGTATCACTAAGGTGACAGAAGTTGATTTCGAAGCATCGTTTTTGAACAGGAGCTTCAACCATTTTGTGGCATATGAGAAATTCCCTAAGCCCCGGACCTGTCGATTTTGGTCAAAAATGAAAATTTCAAAAGTGCCCCAATTTCTGCTTTAAACTTTAGGTACTATCCCAAAATGTATCACTAAGGTGACAGAAGTTGATTTCGGAGCATCATTTTTGAACAGGAGCTTCAACCATTTTGTGGCATATGAGAAATTCCCTAAGCCCCGGACCTGTCGATTTTGGTCATAAATTTAAATTTCAAAAGTGCCCCAATTTCTGCTTTAAACTTTAGGTACTATACCAAAATGTATCACTAAGGTGACAGAAGTTGATTTCAGAGCATCATTTTTGAACAGGAGCTTTAACCGTTTTGTGGCACATGAGAAATTCCCTAAGCCCCGGACCTGTCGATTTTGGTCAAAAATGAAAATTTCAAAAGTGCCCCAATTTCTGCTTTAAACTTTAGGTACTATACCAAAATGTATCACTGAGGTGACAGAAATTGATTTCGGAGCATCATTTTTGAACAGGAGCTTCAACCATTTTGTGGCATATGAGAAATTCACTAAGCCCCGGACCTGTCGATTTTGGTCAAAAATTTAAATTTCAAAAGTGCCCCAATTTCTGCTTTAAACTTTAGGTACTATCCCAAAATGTATCACTAAGGTGACAGAAGTTGATTTCGGAGCATCATTTTTGAACAGGAGCTTCAACCGTTTTGTGGCACATGAGAAATTCCCTAAGCCCCGGACCTGTCGATTTTGGTCAAAAATGAAAATTTCAAAAGTGCCCCAATTTCTGCTTTAAACTTTAGGTACTATCCCAAAATGTATCACTAAGGTGACAGAAGTTGATTTCGAAGCATCATTTTTGAACAGGAGCTTCAACCATTTTGTGGCATATGAGAAATTCCCTAAGCCGCGGACCTGTCGATTTTGGTCAAAAATTTAAATTTCAAAAGTGCCCCAATTTCTGCTTTAAACTTTAGGTACTATCCCAAAATGTATCACTAAGGTGACATAAGTTGATTTCGGAGCATCATTTTTGAACAGGAGCTTTAACCGTTTTGTGGCATATGATAAATTCCCTAAGCCCCGGACCTGTCGATTTTGGTCAAAAATAAAAATTTCAAAAGTGCCCCAATTTCTGCTTTAAACTTTAGGTACTATACCAAAATATATCACTAAGGTGACAGAAGTTGATTTCGGAGCATCATGTTTGAACAGGAGCTTCAACCGTTTTGTGGCACATGAGAAATTCCCTAAGCCCCGGACCTGTCGATTTTGGTCAAAAATGAAAATTTCAAAAGTGCCCCAATTTCTGCTTTAAACTTTAGATACTATACCAAAATGTATCACTAAGGTGACAGAAGTTGATTTCGAAGCATCATTTTTGAACAGGAGCTTTAACCGTTTTGTGGCATAAGAGAAATTCCCTAAGCCCCGGACCTGTCGATTTTGGTCAAAAATGAAAATTTCAAAAGTGCCCCAATTTCTGCTTTAAACTTTAGATACTATACCAAAATGTATCACTAAGGTGACAGAAGTTGATTTCGAAGCATCATTTTTGAACAGGAGCTTCAACCATTTTGTGGCATATGAGAAATTCCCTAAGCCCCGGACCTGTCGATTTTGGTCAAAAATGAAAATTTCAAAAGTGCCCCAATTTCTGCTTTAAAGTTTAGGTACTATCCCAAAATGTATCACTAAGGTGACAGAAGTTGATTTCGGAGCATCATTTTTGAACAGGAGCTTCAACCATTTTGTGGCATATGAGAAATTCCCTAAGCCCCGGACCTGTCGATTTTGGTCAAAAATTTAAATTTCAAAAGTGCCCCAATTTCTGCTTTAAACTTTAGGTACTATACCAAAATGTATCATTAAGGTGACAGAAGTTGATTTCGGAGCATCATTTTTGAACAGGAGCTTCAACCATTTTGTGGCATATGAGAAATTCCCTAAGCCCCGGACCTGTCGATTTTGGTCAAAAATTAAAATTTCAAAAGTGCCCCAATTTCTGCTTTAAACTTTAGGTACTATACCAAAATATATCACTAAGGTGACAGAAGTTGATTTCGAATCATCATTTTTGAACAGGAGCTTCAACCATTTTGTGGCATATGAGAAATTCCCTAAGCCCCGGACCTGTCGATTTTGGTCAAAAATTTAAATTTCAAAAGTGCCCCAATTTCTGCTTTAAACTTTAGGTACTATACCAAAATGTATCACTAAGGTGACAGAAGTTGATTTCGAAGCATCATTTTTGAACAGGAGCTTCAACCATTTTGTGGCATATGAGAAATTCCCTAAGCCCCGGACCTGTCGATTTTGGTCAAAAATGAAAATTTCAAAAGTGCCCCAATTTCTGCTTTAAACTTTAGGTACTATCCCAAAATGTATCACTAAGGTGACAGAAGTTGATTTCGGAGCATCATTTTTGAACAGGAGCTTCAACCATTTTGTGGCATATGAGAAATTCCCTAAGCCCCGGACCTGTCGATTTTGGTCAAAAATTTAAATTTCAAAAGTGCCCCAATTTCTGCTTTAAACTTTAGGTACTATACCAAAATATATCACTAAGGTGACAGAAGTTGATTTCGAATCATCATTTTTGAACAGGAGCTTCAACCATTTTGTGGCATATGAGAAATTCCCTAAGCCTCGGACCTGTCGATTTTGGTCAAAAATTTAAATTTCAAAAGTGCCCCAATTTCTGCTTTAAACTTTAGGTACTATACCAAAATGTATCACTAAGGTGACAGAAGTTGATTTCGAAGCATCATTTTTGAACAGGAGCTTCAACCATTTTGTGGCATATGAGAAATTCCCTAAGCCCCGGACCTGTCGATTTTGGTCAAAAATGAAAATTTCAAAAGTGCCCCAATTTCTGCTTTAAACTTTAGGTACTATCCCAAAATGTATCACTAAGGTGACAGAAGTTGATTTCGGAGCATCATTTTTGAACAGGAGCTTTAACCGTTTTGTGGCATAAGAGAAATTCCCTAAGCCCCGGACCTGTCGATTTTGGTCAAAAATGAAAATTTCAAAAGTGCCCCAATTTCTGCTTTAAACTTTAGGTACTATACCAAAATGTATCACTAAGGTGACAGAAGTTGATTTCGAAGCATCGTTTTTGAACAGGAGCTTCAACCATTTTGTGGCATATGAGAAATTCCCTAAGCCCCGGACCTGTCGATTTTGGTCAAAAATGAAAATTTCAAAAGTGCCCCAATTTCTGCTTTAAACTTTAGGTACTATCCCAAAATGTATCACTAAGGTGACATAAGTTGATTTCGGAGCATCATTTTTGAACAGGAGCTTCAACCATTTTGTGGCATATGAGAAATTCCCTAAGCCCCGGACCTGTCGATTTTGGTCAAAAATTTAAATTTCAAAAGTGCCCCAATTTCTGCTTTAAACTTTAGGTACTATACCAAAATGTATCATTAAGGTGACAGAAGTTGATTTCGGAGCATCATTTTTGAACAGGAGCTTCAACCATTTTGTGGCATATGAGAAATTCCCTAAGCCCCGGACCTGTCGATTTTGGTCATAAATTTAAATTTCAAAAGTGCCCCAATTTCTGCTTTAAACTTTAGGTACTATCCCAAAATGTATCACTAAGGTGACATAAGTTGATTTCGGAGCATCATTTTTGAACAGGAGCTTTAACCGTTTTGTGGCATATGATAAATTCCCTAAGCCCCGGACCTGTCGATTTTGGTCAAAAATTAAAATTTCAAAAGTGCCCCAATTTCTGCTTTAAACTTTAGGTACTATACCAAAATATATCACTAAGGTGACAGAAGTTGATTTCGGAGCATCATGTTTGAACAGGAGCTTCAACCGTTTTGTGGCACATGAGAAATTCCCTAAGCCCCGGACATTTCGATTTTGGTCAAAAATGTAAATTTCAAAAGTGCCCCATTTTATGCTTTAAACTTTAGGTACTATACCACAATGTATCACTAAGGTGACAGAAGTTGATTTCAGAGCATCATTTTTGAACAGGAGCTTTAACCGTTTTGTGGCACATGAGAAATTCCCTAAGCCCCGGACCTGTCGATTTTGGTCAAAAATGAAAATTTCAAAAGTGCCCCAATTTCTGCTTTAAACTTTAGGTACTATACCAAAATGTATCACTAAGGTGACAGAAGTTGATTTCGGAGCATCATTTTTGAACAGGAGCTTCAACCATTTTGTGGCATATGAGAAATTCCCTAAGCCCCGGACCTGTCGATTTTGGTCAAAAATTTAAATTTCAAAAGTGCCCCAATTTCTGCTTTAAACTTTAGGTACTATCCCAAAATGTATCACTAAGGTGACAGAAGTTGATTTCGGAGCATCATTTTTGAACAGGAGCTTAAACCGTTTTGTGGCGTAAGAGAAATTCCCTAAGCCCCGGACCTGTCGATTTTGGTCAAAAATGAAAATTTCAAAAGTGCCCCAATTTCTGCTTTAAACTTTAGGTACTATACCAAAATGTATCACTAAGGTGACAGAAGTTGATTTCGAAGCATCGTTTTTGAACAGGAGCTTCAACCATTTTGTGGCATATGAGAAATTCCCTAAGCCCCGGACCTGTCGATTTTGGTCAAAAATGAAAATTTCAAAAGTGCCCTAATTTCTGCTTTAAACTTTAGGTACTATCCCAAAATGTATCACTAAGGTGACAGAAGTTGATTTCGGAGCATCATTTTTGAACAGGAGCTTCAACCATTTTGTGGCATATGAGAAATTCCCTAAGCCCCGTACCTGTCGATTTTGGTCAAAAATTAAAATTTCAAAAGTGCCCCAATTTCTGCTTTAAACTTTAGGTACTATACCAAAATATATCACTAAGGTGACAGAAGTTGATTTCGGAGCATCATGTTTGAACAGGAGCTTTAACCGTTTTGTGGCACATGAGAAATTCCCTAAGCCCCGGACCTGTCGATTTTGGTCAAAAATGAAAATTTCAAAAGTGCCCCAAATCTCTGCTTTAAACTTTAGGTACTATACCAAAATGTATCACTAAGGTGACAGAAGTTGATTTCGGAGCATCATTTTTGAACAGGAGCTTCAACCATTTTGTGGCATATGAGAAATTCCCTAAGCCCCGGACCTTTCGATTTTGGTCAAAAATGTAAATTTCAAAAGTGCCCCATTTTATGCTTTAAACTTTAGGTACTATACCACAATGTATCACTAAGGTGACAGAAGTTGATTTCAGAGCATCATTTTTGAACAGGAGCTTTAACAGTTTTGTGGCACATGAGAAATTCCCTAAGCCCCGGACCTGTCGATTTTGGTCAAAAATGAAAATTTCAAAAGTGCCCCAAATCTCTGCTTTAAACTTTAGGTACTATACCAAAATGTATCACTAAGGTGACAGAAGTTGATTTCGGAGCATCATTTTTGAACAGGAGCTTCAACCATTTTGTGGCATATGAGAAATTCCCTAAGCCCCGGACCTGTCGATTTTGGTCAAAAATGAAAATTTCAAAAGTGCCCCAAATCTCTGCTTTAAACTTTAGGTACTATACCAAAATGTATCACTAAGGTGACAGAAGTTGATTTCGGAGCATCATTTTTGAACAGGAGCTTCAACCATTTTGTGGCATATGAGAAATTCCCTAAGCCCCGGACCTTTCGATTTTGGTCAAAAAATGTAAATTTCAAAAGTGCCCCATTTTATGCTTTAAACTTTAGGTACTATCCCAAAATGTATCATTAAGGTGACAGAAGTTGATTTCGGAGCATCATTTTTGAATAGGAGCTTTAACCGTTTTGTGGCATAAGAGAAATTCCCTAAGCCCCGGACCTGTCGATTTTGGTCAAAAATGAAAATTTCAAAAGTGCCCCAATTTCTGCTTTAAACTTTAGGTACTATCCCAAAATGTATCACTAAGGTGACAGAAGTTGATTTCGGAGCATCATTTTTGATCAGGATCTTCAACTGTTTTGTGGCATATGAGAAATTCCCTAAGCCCCGGACCTGTCGATTTTGGTCAAAAATGAAAATTTCAAAAGTGCCCCAATTTCTGCTTTAAACTTTAGGTACTATACCAAAATGTATCACTAAGGTGACAGAAGTTGATTTCGAAGCATCGTTTTTGAACAGGAGCTTCAACCATTTTGTGGCATATGAGAAATTCCCTAAGCCCCGGACCTGTCGATTTTGGTCAAAAATGAAAATTTCAAAAGTGCCCCAATTTCTGCTTTAAACTTTAGGTACTATCCCAAAATGTATCACTAAGGTGACAGAAGTTGATTTCGGAGCATCATTTTTGAACAGGAGCTTCAACCATTTTGTGGCATATGAGAAATTCCCTAATCCCCGGACCTGTCGATTTTGGTCATAAATTTAAATTTCAAAAGTGCCCCAATTTCTGCTTTAAACTTTAGGTACTATACCAAAATGTATCACTAAGGTGACAGAAGTTGATTTCAGAGCATCATTTTTGAACAGGAGCTTTAACCGTTTTGTGGCACATGAGAAATTCCCTAAGCCCCGGACCTGTCGATTTTGGTCAAAAATGAAAATTTCAAAAGTGCCCCAATTTCTGCTTTAAACTTTAGGTACTATCCCAAAATGTATCACTAAGGTGACAGAAGTTGATTTCGGAGCATCATTTTTGAACAGGAGCTTTAACCGTTTTGTGGCATAAGAGGAATTCCCTAAGCCCCGGACCTGTTGATTTTGGTCAAAAATGAAAATGTCAAAAGTGCCCCAATTTCTGCTTTAAACTTTAGGTACTATCCCAAAATGTATCACTAAGGTGACAGAAGTTGATTTCGGAGCATCATTTTTGATCAGGATCTTCAACCGTATTGTGGCATATGAGAAATTCCCTAAGCCCCGGACCTGTCGATTTTGGTCAAAAATGAAAATTTCAAAAGTGCCCCAATTTCTGCTTTAAACTTTAGGTACTATCCCAAAATGTATCACTAAGGTGACAGAAGTTGATTTCGCAGCATCATTTTTGAACAGGAGCTTCAACCATTTTGTGGCATATGAGAAATTCCCTAAGCCCCGGACCTGTCGATTTTGGTCAAAAATGAAAATTTCAAAAGTGCCCCAATTTCTGCTTTAAACTTTAGGTACTATCCCAAAATGTATCACTAAGGTGACAGAAGTTGATTTCGGAGCATCATTTTTGAACAGGAGCTTTAACCGTTTTGTGGCATAAGAGAAATTCCCTAAGCCCCGGACCTGTCGATTTTGGTCAAAAATGAAAATTTCAAAAGTGCCCCAATTTCTGCTTTAAACTTTAGGTACTATACCAAAATGTATCATTAAGGTGACAGAAGTTGATTTCGGAGCATCATTTTTGAACAGGAGCTTAAACCGTTTTGTGGCGTAAGAGAAATTCCCTAAGCCCCGGACCTGTCGATTTTGGTCAAAAATGAAAATTTAAAAAGTGCCCCAATTTCTGCTTTAAACTTTAGGTACTATACCAAAATGTATCACTAAGGTGACAGAAGTTGATTTCGAAGCATCGTTTTTGAACAGGAGCTTCAACCATTTTGTGGCATATGAGAAATTCCCTAAGCCCCGGACCTGTCGATTTTGGTCAAAAATGAAAATTTCAAAAGTGCCCTAATTTCTGCTTTAAACTTTAGGTACTATCCCAAAATGTATCACTAAGGTGACAGAAGTTGATTTCGGAGCATCATTTTTTAAAACAGGAGCTTCAACCATTTTGTGGCATATGAGAAATTCCCTAAGCCCCGTACCTGTCGATTTTGGTCAAAAATTAAAATTTCAAAAGTGCCCCAATTTCTGCTTTAAACTTTAGGTACTATACCAAAATATATCACTAAGGTGACAGAAGTTGATTTCGGAGCATCATGTTTGAACAGGAGCTTTAACCGTTTTGTGGCACATGAGAAATTCCCTAAGCCCCGGACCTGTCGATTTTGGTCAAAAATGAAAATTTCAAAAGTGCCCCAAATCTCTGCTTTAAACTTTAGGTACTATACCAAAATGTATCACTAAGGTGACAGAAGTTGATTTCGGAGCATCATTTTTGAACAGGAGCTTCAACCATTTTGTGGCATATGAGAAATTCCCTAAGCCCCGGACCTTTCGATTTTGGTCAAAAATGTAAATTTCAAAAGTGCCCCATTTTATGCTTTAAACTTTAGGTACTATACCACAATGTATCACTAAGGTGACAGAAGTTGATTTCAGAGCATCATTTTTGAACAGGAGCTTTAACCGTTTTGTGGCACATGAGAAATTCCCTAAGCCCCGGACCTGTCGATTTTGGTCAAAAATGAAAATTTCAAAAGTGCCCCAAATCTCTGCTTTAAACTTTAGGTACTATACCAAAATGTATCACTAAGGTGACAGAAGTTGATTTCGGAGCATCATTTTTGAACAGGAGCTTCAACCATTTTGTGGCATATGAGAAATTCCCTAAGCCCCGGACCTTTCGATTTTGGTCAAAAAATGTAAATTTCAAAAGTGCCCCATTTTATGCTTTAAACTTTAGGTACTATCCCAAAATGTATCATTAAGGTGACAGAAGTTGATTTCGGAGCATCATTTTTGAATAGGAGCTTTAACCGTTTTGTGGCATAAGAGAAATTCCCTAAGCCCCGGACCTGTCGATTTTGGTCAAAAATGAAAATTTCAAAAGTGCCCCAATTTCTGCTTTAAACTTTAGGTACTATCCCAAAATGTATCACTAAGGTGACAGAAGTTGATTTCGGAGCATCATTTTTGATCAGGATCTTCAACTGTTTTGTGGCATATGAGAAATTCCCTAAGCCCCGGACCTGTCGATTTTGGTCAAAAATGAAAATTTCAAAAGTGCCCCAATTTCTGCTTTAAACTTTAGGTACTATACCAAAATGTATCACTAAGGTGACAGAAGTTGATTTCGAAGCATCGTTTTTGAACAGGAGCTTCAACCATTTTGTGGCATATGAGAAATTCCCTAAGCCCCGGACCTGTCGATTTTGGTCAAAAATGAAAATTTCAAAAGTGCCCCAATTTCTGCTTTAAACTTTAGGTACTATCCCAAAATGTATCACTAAGGTGACAGAAGTTGATTTCGGAGCATCATTTTTGAACAGGAGCTTCAACCATTTTGTGGCATATGAGAAATTCCCTAATCCCCGGACCTGTCGATTTTGGTCATAAATTTAAATTTCAAAAGTGCCCCAATTTCTGCTTTAAACTTTAGGTACTATACCAAAATGTATCACTAAGGTGACAGAAGTTGATTTCAGAGCATCATTTTTGAACAGGAGCTTTAACCGTTTTGTGGCACATGAGAAATTCCCTAAGCCCCGGACCTGTCGATTTTGGTCAAAAATGAAAATTTCAAAAGTGCCCCAATTTCTGCTTTAAACTTTAGGTACTATCCCAAAATGTATCACTAAGGTGACAGAAGTTGATTTCGGAGCATCATTTTTGAACAGGAGCTTTAACCGTTTTGTGGCATAAGAGGAATTCCCTAAGCCCCGGACCTGTTGATTTTGGTCAAAAATGAAAATGTCAAAAGTGCCCCAATTTCTGCTTTAAACTTTAGGTACTATCCCAAAATGTATCACTAAGGTGACAGAAGTTGATTTCGGAGCATCATTTTTGATCAGGATCTTCAACCGTATTGTGGCATATGAGAAATTCCCTAAGCCCCGGACCTGTCGATTTTGGTCAAAAATGAAAATTTCAAAAGTGCCCCAATTTCTGCTTTAAACTTTAGGTACTATCCCAAAATGTATCACTAAGGTGACAGAAGTTGATTTCGCAGCATCATTTTTGAACAGGAGCTTCAACCATTTTGTGGCATATGAGAAATTCCCTAAGCCCCGGACCTGTCGATTTTGGTCAAAAATGAAAATTTCAAAAGTGCCCCAATTTCTGCTTTAAACTTTAGGTACTATCCCAAAATGTATCACTAAGGTGACAGAAGTTGATTTCGGAGCATCATTTTTGAACAGGAGCTTTAACCGTTTTGTGGCATAAGAGAAATTCCCTAAGCCCCGGACCTGTCGATTTTGGTCAAAAATGAAAATTTCAAAAGTGCCCCAATTTCTGCTTTAAACTTTAGGTACTATACCAAAATGTATCATTAAGGTGACAGAAGTTGATTTCGGAGCATCATTTTTGAACAGGAGCTTCAACCATTTTGTGGCATATGAGAAATTCCCTAAGCCCCGGACCTGTCGATTTTGGTCATAAATTTAAATTTAAAAAGTGCCCCAATTTCTGCTTTAAACTTTAGGTACTATCCCAAAATGTATCACTAAGGTGACAGAAGTTGATTTCGGAGCATCATTTTTGAACAGGAGCTTTAACCGTTTTGTGGCATAAGAGAAATTCCCTAAGCCCCGGACCTGTCGATTTTGGTCAAAAATGAAAATTTCAAAAGTGCCCCAATTTCTGCTTTAAACTTTAGATACTATACCAAAATGTATCACTAAGGTGACAGAAGTTGATTTCGAAGCATCATTTTTGAACAGGAGCTTCAACCATTTTGTGGCATATGAGAAATTCCCTAAGCCCCGGACCTGTCGATTTTGGTCAAAAATGAAAATTTCAAAAGTGCCCCAATTTCTGCTTTAAAGTTTAGGTACTATCCCAAAATGTATCACTAAGGTGACAGAAGTTGATTTCGGAGCATCATTTTTGAACAGGAGCTTCAACCATTTTGTGGCATATGAGAAATTCCCTAAGCCCCGGACCTGTCGATTTTGGTCAAAAATTTAAATTTCAAAAGTGCCCCAATTTCTGCTTTAAACTTTAGGTACTATACCAAAATGTATCATTAAGGTGACAGAAGTTGATTTCGGAGCATCATTTTTGAACAGGAGCTTCAACCATTTTGTGGCATATGAGAAATTCCCTAAGCCCCGGACCTGTCGATTTTGGTCAAAAATTTAAATTTCAAAAGTGCCCCAAATCTCTGCTTTAAACTTTAGGTACTATACCAAAATGTATCACTAAGGTGACAGAAGTTGATTTCGGAGCATCATTTTTGAACAGGAGCTTCAACCATTTTGTGGCATATGAGAAATTCCCTAAGCCCCGGACCTTTCGATTTTGGTCAAAAAATGTAAATTTCAAAAGTGCCCCATTTTATGCTTTAAACTTTAGGTACTATCCCAAAATGTATCATTAAGGTGACAGAAGTTGATTTCGGAGCATCATTTTTGAATAGGAGCTTTAACCGTTTTGTGGCATAAGAGAAATTCCCTAAGCCCCGGACCTGTCGATTTTGGTCAAAAATGAAAATTTCAAAAGTGCCCCAATTTCTGCTTTAAACTTTAGGTACTATCCCAAAATGTATCACTAAGGTGACAGAAGTTGATTTCGAAGCATAATTTTTGAACAGGAGCTTCAACCATTTTGTGGCATATGAGAAATTCCCTAAGCCCCAGACCTGTCGATTTTGGTCAAAAATGAAAATTTCAAAAGTGCCCCAATTTCTGCTTTAAACTTTAGGTACTATCCCAAAATGTATCACTAAGGTGACAGAAGTTGATTTCGGAGCATCATTTTTGAACAGGAGCTTCAACCATTTTGTGGCATATGAGAAATTCCCTAAGCCCCGGACCTGTCGATTTTGGTCAAAAATTTAAATTTCAAAAGTGCCCCAATTTCTGCTTTAAACTTTAGGTACTATACCAAAATGTATCACTAAGGTGACAGAAGTTGATTTCGAAGCATCGTTTTTGAACAGGAGCTTCAACCATTTTGTGGCATATGAGAAATTCCCTAAGCCCCGGACCTGTCGATTTTGGTCAAAAATGAAAATTTCAAAAGTGCCCCAATTTCTGCTTTAAACTTTAGGTACTATCCCAAAATGTATCACTAAGGTGACAGAAGTTGATTTCGGAGCATCATTTTTGAACAGGAGCTTCAACCATTTTGTGGCATATGAGAAATTCCCTAATCCCCGGACCTGTCGATTTTGGTCATAAATTTAAATTTCAAAAGTGCCCCAATTTCTGCTTTAAACTTTAGGTACTATACCAAAATGTATCACTAAGGTGACAGAAGTTGATTTCAGAGCATCATTTTTGAACAGGAGCTTTAACCGTTTTGTGGCACATGAGAAATTCCCTAAGCCCCGGACCTGTCGATTTTGGTCAAAAATGAAAATTTCAAAAGTGCCCCAATTTCTGCTTTAAACTTTAGGTACTATCCCAAAATGTATCACTAAGGTGACAGAAGTTGATTTCGGAGCATCATTTTTGAACAGGAGCTTTAACCGTTTTGTGGCATAAGAGGAATTCCCTAAGCCCCGGACCTGTTGATTTTGGTCAAAAATGAAAATGTCAAAAGTGCCCCAATTTCTGCTTTAAACTTTAGGTACTATCCCAAAATGTATCACTAAGGTGACAGAAGTTGATTTCGGAGCATCATTTTTGATCAGGATCTTCAACCGTATTGTGGCATATGAGAAATTCCCTAAGCCCCGGACCTGTCGATTTTGGTCAAAAATGAAAATTTCAAAAGTGCCCCAATTTCTGCTTTAAACTTTAGGTACTATCCCAAAATGTATCACTAAGGTGACAGAAGTTGATTTCGCAGCATCATTTTTGAACAGGAGCTTCAACCATTTTGTGGCATATGAGAAATTCCCTAAGCCCCGGACCTGTCGATTTTGGTCAAAAATGAAAATTTCAAAAGTGCCCCAATTTCTGCTTTAAACTTTAGGTACTATCCCAAAATGTATCACTAAGGTGACAGAAGTTGATTTCGGAGCATCATTTTTGAACAGGAGCTTTAACCGTTTTGTGGCATAAGAGAAATTCCCTAAGCCCCGGACCTGTCGATTTTGGTCAAAAATGAAAATTTCAAAAGTGCCCCAATTTCTGCTTTAAACTTTAGGTACTATACCAAAATGTATCATTAAGGTGACAGAAGTTGATTTCGGAGCATCATTTTTGAACAGGAGCTTAAACCGTTTTGTGGCGTAAGAGAAATTCCCTAAGCCCCGGACCTGTCGATTTTGGTCAAAAATGAAAATTTAAAAAGTGCCCCAATTTCTGCTTTAAACTTTAGGTACTATACCAAAATGTATCACTAAGGTGACAGAAGTTGATTTCGAAGCATCGTTTTTGAACAGGAGCTTCAACCATTTTGTGGCATATGAGAAATTCCCTAAGCCCCGGACCTGTCGATTTTGGTCAAAAATGAAAATTTCAAAAGTGCCCTAATTTCTGCTTTAAACTTTAGGTACTATCCCAAAATGTATCACTAAGGTGACAGAAGTTGATTTCGGAGCATCATTTTTTAAAACAGGAGCTTCAACCATTTTGTGGCATATGAGAAATTCCCTAAGCCCCGTACCTGTCGATTTTGGTCAAAAATTAAAATTTCAAAAGTGCCCCAATTTCTGCTTTAAACTTTAGGTACTATACCAAAATATATCACTAAGGTGACAGAAGTTGATTTCGGAGCATCATGTTTGAACAGGAGCTTTAACCGTTTTGTGGCACATGAGAAATTCCCTAAGCCCCGGACCTGTCGATTTTGGTCAAAAATGAAAATTTCAAAAGTGCCCCAAATCTCTGCTTTAAACTTTAGGTACTATACCAAAATGTATCACTAAGGTGACAGAAGTTGATTTCGGAGCATCATTTTTGAACAGGAGCTTCAACCATTTTGTGGCATATGAGAAATTCCCTAAGCCCCGGACCTTTCGATTTTGGTCAAAAATGTAAATTTCAAAAGTGCCCCATTTTATGCTTTAAACTTTAGGTACTATACCACAATGTATCACTAAGGTGACAGAAGTTGATTTCAGAGCATCATTTTTGAACAGGAGCTTTAACCGTTTTGTGGCACATGAGAAATTCCCTAAGCCCCGGACCTGTCGATTTTGGTCAAAAATGAAAATTTCAAAAGTGCCCCAAATCTCTGCTTTAAACTTTAGGTACTATACCAAAATGTATCACTAAGGTGACAGAAGTTGATTTCGGAGCATCATTTTTGAACAGGAGCTTCAACCATTTTGTGGCATATGAGAAATTCCCTAAGCCCCGGACCTTTCGATTTTGGTCAAAAAATGTAAATTTCAAAAGTGCCCCATTTTATGCTTTAAACTTTAGGTACTATCCCAAAATGTATCATTAAGGTGACAGAAGTTGATTTCGGAGCATCATTTTTGAATAGGAGCTTTAACCGTTTTGTGGCATAAGAGAAATTCCCTAAGCCCCGGACCTGTCGATTTTGGTCAAAAATGAAAATTTCAAAAGTGCCCCAATTTCTGCTTTAAACTTTAGGTACTATCCCAAAATGTATCACTAAGGTGACAGAAGTTGATTTCGGAGCATCATTTTTGATCAGGATCTTCAACTGTTTTGTGGCATATGAGAAATTCCCTAAGCCCCGGACCTGTCGATTTTGGTCAAAAATGAAAATTTCAAAAGTGCCCCAATTTCTGCTTTAAACTTTAGGTACTATACCAAAATGTATCACTAAGGTGACAGAAGTTGATTTCGAAGCATCGTTTTTGAACAGGAGCTTCAACCATTTTGTGGCATATGAGAAATTCCCTAAGCCCCGGACCTGTCGATTTTGGTCAAAAATGAAAATTTCAAAAGTGCCCCAATTTCTGCTTTAAACTTTAGGTACTATCCCAAAATGTATCACTAAGGTGACAGAAGTTGATTTCGGAGCATCATTTTTGAACAGGAGCTTCAACCATTTTGTGGCATATGAGAAATTCCCTAATCCCCGGACCTGTCGATTTTGGTCATAAATTTAAATTTCAAAAGTGCCCCAATTTCTGCTTTAAACTTTAGGTACTATACCAAAATGTATCACTAAGGTGACAGAAGTTGATTTCAGAGCATCATTTTTGAACAGGAGCTTTAACCGTTTTGTGGCACATGAGAAATTCCCTAAGCCCCGGACCTGTCGATTTTGGTCAAAAATGAAAATTTCAAAAGTGCCCCAATTTCTGCTTTAAACTTTAGGTACTATCCCAAAATGTATCACTAAGGTGACAGAAGTTGATTTCGGAGCATCATTTTTGAACAGGAGCTTTAACCGTTTTGTGGCATAAGAGGAATTCCCTAAGCCCCGGACCTGTTGATTTTGGTCAAAAATGAAAATGTCAAAAGTGCCCCAATTTCTGCTTTAAACTTTAGGTACTATCCCAAAATGTATCACTAAGGTGACAGAAGTTGATTTCGGAGCATCATTTTTGATCAGGATCTTCAACCGTATTGTGGCATATGAGAAATTCCCTAAGCCCCGGACCTGTCGATTTTGGTCAAAAATGAAAATTTCAAAAGTGCCCCAATTTCTGCTTTAAACTTTAGGTACTATCCCAAAATGTATCACTAAGGTGACAGAAGTTGATTTCGCAGCATCATTTTTGAACAGGAGCTTCAACCATTTTGTGGCATATGAGAAATTCCCTAAGCCCCGGACCTGTCGATTTTGGTCAAAAATGAAAATTTCAAAAGTGCCCCAATTTCTGCTTTAAACTTTAGGTACTATCCCAAAATGTATCACTAAGGTGACAGAAGTTGATTTCGGAGCATCATTTTTGAACAGGAGCTTTAACCGTTTTGTGGCATAAGAGAAATTCCCTAAGCCCCGGACCTGTCGATTTTGGTCAAAAATGAAAATTTCAAAAGTGCCCCAATTTCTGCTTTAAACTTTAGGTACTATACCAAAATGTATCATTAAGGTGACAGAAGTTGATTTCGGAGCATCATTTTTGAACAGGAGCTTAAACCGTTTTGTGGCGTAAGAGAAATTCCCTAAGCCCCGGACCTGTCGATTTTGGTCAAAAATGAAAATTTAAAAAGTGCCCCAATTTCTGCTTTAAACTTTAGGTACTATACCAAAATGTATCACTAAGGTGACAGAAGTTGATTTCGAAGCATCGTTTTTGAACAGGAGCTTCAACCATTTTGTGGCATATGAGAAATTCCCTAAGCCCCGGACCTGTCGATTTTGGTCAAAAATGAAAATTTCAAAAGTGCCCTAATTTCTGCTTTAAACTTTAGGTACTATCCCAAAATGTATCACTAAGGTGACAGAAGTTGATTTCGGAGCATCATTTTTTAAAACAGGAGCTTCAACCATTTTGTGGCATATGAGAAATTCCCTAAGCCCCGTACCTGTCGATTTTGGTCAAAAATTAAAATTTCAAAAGTGCCCCAATTTCTGCTTTAAACTTTAGGTACTATACCAAAATATATCACTAAGGTGACAGAAGTTGATTTCGGAGCATCATGTTTGAACAGGAGCTTTAACCGTTTTGTGGCACATGAGAAATTCCCTAAGCCCCGGACCTGTCGATTTTGGTCAAAAATGAAAATTTCAAAAGTGCCCCAAATCTCTGCTTTAAACTTTAGGTACTATACCAAAATGTATCACTAAGGTGACAGAAGTTGATTTCGGAGCATCATTTTTGAACAGGAGCTTCAACCATTTTGTGGCATATGAGAAATTCCCTAAGCCCCGGACCTTTCGATTTTGGTCAAAAATGTAAATTTCAAAAGTGCCCCATTTTATGCTTTAAACTTTAGGTACTATACCACAATGTATCACTAAGGTGACAGAAGTTGATTTCAGAGCATCATTTTTGAACAGGAGCTTTAACCGTTTTGTGGCACATGAGAAATTCCCTAAGCCCCGGACCTGTCGATTTTGGTCAAAAATGAAAATTTCAAAAGTGCCCCAAATCTCTGCTTTAAACTTTAGGTACTATACCAAAATGTATCACTAAGGTGACAGAAGTTGATTTCGGAGCATCATTTTTGAACAGGAGCTTCAACCATTTTGTGGCATATGAGAAATTCCCTAAGCCCCGGACCTTTCGATTTTGGTCAAAAAATGTAAATTTCAAAAGTGCCCCATTTTATGCTTTAAACTTTAGGTACTATCCCAAAATGTATCATTAAGGTGACAGAAGTTGATTTCGGAGCATCATTTTTGAATAGGAGCTTTAACCGTTTTGTGGCATAAGAGAAATTCCCTAAGCCCCGGACCTGTCGATTTTGGTCAAAAATGAAAATTTCAAAAGTGCCCCAATTTCTGCTTTAAACTTTAGGTACTATCCCAAAATGTATCACTAAGGTGACAGAAGTTGATTTCGGAGCATCATTTTTGATCAGGATCTTCAACTGTTTTGTGGCATATGAGAAATTCCCTAAGCCCCGGACCTGTCGATTTTGGTCAAAAATGAAAATTTCAAAAGTGCCCCAATTTCTGCTTTAAACTTTAGGTACTATACCAAAATGTATCACTAAGGTGACAGAAGTTGATTTCGAAGCATCGTTTTTGAACAGGAGCTTCAACCATTTTGTGGCATATGAGAAATTCCCTAAGCCCCGGACCTGTCGATTTTGGTCAAAAATGAAAATTTCAAAAGTGCCCCAATTTCTGCTTTAAACTTTAGGTACTATCCCAAAATGTATCACTAAGGTGACAGAAGTTGATTTCGGAGCATCATTTTTGAACAGGAGCTTCAACCATTTTGTGGCATATGAGAAATTCCCTAATCCCCGGACCTGTCGATTTTGGTCATAAATTTAAATTTCAAAAGTGCCCCAATTTCTGCTTTAAACTTTAGGTACTATACCAAAATGTATCACTAAGGTGACAGAAGTTGATTTCAGAGCATCATTTTTGAACAGGAGCTTTAACCGTTTTGTGGCACATGAGAAATTCCCTAAGCCCCGGACCTGTCGATTTTGGTCAAAAATGAAAATTTCAAAAGTGCCCCAATTTCTGCTTTAAACTTTAGGTACTATCCCAAAATGTATCACTAAGGTGACAGAAGTTGATTTCGGAGCATCATTTTTGAACAGGAGCTTTAACCGTTTTGTGGCATAAGAGGAATTCCCTAAGCCCCGGACCTGTTGATTTTGGTCAAAAATGAAAATGTCAAAAGTGCCCCAATTTCTGCTTTAAACTTTAGGTACTATCCCAAAATGTATCACTAAGGTGACAGAAGTTGATTTCGGAGCATCATTTTTGATCAGGATCTTCAACCGTATTGTGGCATATGAGAAATTCCCTAAGCCCCGGACCTGTCGATTTTGGTCAAAAATGAAAATTTCAAAAGTGCCCCAATTTCTGCTTTAAACTTTAGGTACTATCCCAAAATGTATCACTAAGGTGACAGAAGTTGATTTCGCAGCATCATTTTTGAACAGGAGCTTCAACCATTTTGTGGCATATGAGAAATTCCCTAAGCCCCGGACCTGTCGATTTTGGTCAAAAATGAAAATTTCAAAAGTGCCCCAATTTCTGCTTTAAACTTTAGGTACTATCCCAAAATGTATCACTAAGGTGACAGAAGTTGATTTCGGAGCATCATTTTTGAACAGGAGCTTTAACCGTTTTGTGGCATAAGAGAAATTCCCTAAGCCCCGGACCTGTCGATTTTGGTCAAAAATGAAAATTTCAAAAGTGCCCCAATTTCTGCTTTAAACTTTAGGTACTATACCAAAATGTATCATTAAGGTGACAGAAGTTGATTTCGGAGCATCATTTTTGAACAGGAGCTTCAACCATTTTGTGGCATATGAGAAATTCCCTAAGCCCCGGACCTGTCGATTTTGGTCATAAATTTAAATTTAAAAAGTGCCCCAATTTCTGCTTTAAACTTTAGGTACTATCCCAAAATGTATCACTAAGGTGACAGAAGTTGATTTCGGAGCATCATTTTTGAACAGGAGCTTTAACCGTTTTGTGGCATAAGAGAAATTCCCTAAGCCCCGGACCTGTCGATTTTGGTCAAAAATGAAAATTTCAAAAGTGCCCCAATTTCTGCTTTAAACTTTAGATACTATACCAAAATGTATCACTAAGGTGACAGAAGTTGATTTCGAAGCATCATTTTTGAACAGGAGCTTCAACCATTTTGTGGCATATGAGAAATTCCCTAAGCCCCGGACCTGTCGATTTTGGTCAAAAATGAAAATTTCAAAAGTGCCCCAATTTCTGCTTTAAAGTTTAGGTACTATCCCAAAATGTATCACTAAGGTGACAGAAGTTGATTTCGGAGCATCATTTTTGAACAGGAGCTTCAACCATTTTGTGGCATATGAGAAATTCCCTAAGCCCCGGACCTGTCGATTTTGGTCAAAAATTTAAATTTCAAAAGTGCCCCAATTTCTGCTTTAAACTTTAGGTACTATACCAAAATGTATCATTAAGGTGACAGAAGTTGATTTCGGAGCATCATTTTTGAACAGGAGCTTCAACCATTTTGTGGCATATGAGAAATTCCCTAAGCCCCGGACCTGTCGATTTTGGTCAAAAATTTAAATTTCAAAAGTGCCCCAAATCTCTGCTTTAAACTTTAGGTACTATACCAAAATGTATCACTAAGGTGACAGAAGTTGATTTCGGAGCATCATTTTTGAACAGGAGCTTCAACCATTTTGTGGCATATGAGAAATTCCCTAAGCCCCGGACCTTTCGATTTTGGTCAAAAAATGTAAATTTCAAAAGTGCCCCATTTTATGCTTTAAACTTTAGGTACTATCCCAAAATGTATCATTAAGGTGACAGAAGTTGATTTCGGAGCATCATTTTTGAATAGGAGCTTTAACCGTTTTGTGGCATAAGAGAAATTCCCTAAGCCCCGGACCTGTCGATTTTGGTCAAAAATGAAAATTTCAAAAGTGCCCCAATTTCTGCTTTAAACTTTAGGTACTATCCCAAAATGTATCACTAAGGTGACAGAAGTTGATTTCGAAGCATAATTTTTGAACAGGAGCTTCAACCATTTTGTGGCATATGAGAAATTCCCTAAGCCCCAGACCTGTCGATTTTGGTCAAAAATGAAAATTTCAAAAGTGCCCCAATTTCTGCTTTAAACTTTAGGTACTATCCCAAAATGTATCACTAAGGTGACAGAAGTTGATTTCGGAGCATCATTTTTGAACAGGAGCTTCAACCATTTTGTGGCATATGAGAAATTCCCTAAGCCCCGGACCTGTCGATTTTGGTCAAAAATTTAAATTTCAAAAGTGCCCCAATTTCTGCTTTAAACTTTAGGTACTATACCAAAATGTATCATTAAGGTGACAGAAGTTGATTTCGGAGCATCATTTTTGAACAGGAGCTTCAACCATTTTGTGGCATATGAGAAATTCCCTAAGCCCCGGACCTGTCGATTTTGGTCATAAATTTAAATTTAAAAAGTGCCCCAATTTCTGCTTTAAACTTTAGGTACTATCCCAAAATGTATCACTAAGGTGACAGAAGTTGATTTCGGAGCATCATTTTTGAACAGGAGCTTTAACCGTTTTGTGGCATAAGAGAAATTCCCTAAGCCCCGGACCTGTCGATTTTGGTCAAAAATGAAAATTTCAAAAGTGCCCCAATTTCTGCTTTAAAGTTTAGGTACTATCCCAAAATGTATCACTAAGGTGACAGAAGTTGATTTCGGAGCATCATTTTTGAACAGGAGCTTCAACCATTTTGTGGCATATGAGAAATTCCCTATGCCCCGGACCTGTCGATTTTGGTCAAAAATTTAAATTTCAAAAGTGCCCCAATTTCTGCTTTAAACTTTAGGTACTATACCAAAATGTATCATTAAGGTGACAGAAGTTGATTTCGGAGCATCATTTTTGAACAGGAGCTTCAACCATTTTGTGGCATATGAGAAATTCCCTAAGCCCCGGACCTGTCGATTTTGGTCAAAAATTTAAATTTCAAAAGTGCCCCAAATCTCTGCTTTAAACTTTAGGTACTATACCAAAATGTATCACTAAGGTGACAGAAGTTGATTTCGGAGCATCATTTTTGAACAGGAGCTTCAACCATTTTGTGGCATATGAGAAATTCCCTAAGCCCCGGACCTTTCGATTTTGGTCAAAAAATGTAAATTTCAAAAGTGCCCCATTTTATGCTTTAAACTTTAGGTACTATCCCAAAATGTATCATTAAGGTGACAGAAGTTGATTTCGGAGCATCATTTTTGAATAGGAGCTTTAACCGTTTTGTGGCATAAGAGAAATTCCCTAAGCCCCGGACCTGTCGATTTTGGTCAAAAATGAAAATTTCAAAAGTGCCCCAATTTCTGCTTTAAACTTTAGGTACTATCCCAAAATGTATCACTAAGGTGACAGAAGTTGATTTCGGAGCATCATTTTTGATCAGGATCTTCAACTGTTTTGTGGCATATGAGAAATTCCCTAAGCCCCGGACCTGTCGATTTTGGTCAAAAATGAAAATTTCAAAAGTGCCCCAATTTCTGCTTTAAACTTTAGGTACTATACCAAAATGTATCACTAAGGTGACAGAAGTTGATTTCGAAGCATCAATTTTGAACAGGAGCTTTAAACATTTTGTGGCATATGAGAAATTCCCTAAGCCCCGGACCTGTCGATTTTGGTCAAAAATGAAAATTTCAAAAGTGCCCCAATTTCTGCTTTAAACTTTAGGTACTATACCAAAATGTATCACTAAGGTGACAGAAGTTGATTTCGAAGCATCATTTTTGAACAGGAGCTTCATCCATTTTGTGGCATATGAGAAATTCCCTAAGCCCCGGACCTGTCGATTTTGGTCAAAAATGAAAATTTCAAAAGTGCCCCAATTTCTGCTTTAAACTTTAGGTACTATACCAAAATATATCACTAAGGTGACAGAAGTTGATTTCAAATCATCATTTTTGAACAGGAGCTTCAACCATTTTGTGGCATATGAGAAATTCCCTAAGCCCCGGACCTGTCGATTTTGGTCAAAAATTTAAATTTCAAAAGTGCCCCAATTTCTGCTTTAAACTTTAGGTACTATACCAAAATGTATCACTAAGGTGACAGAAGTTGATTTCGAAGCATCATTTTTGAACAGGAGCTTCAACCATTTTGTGGCATATGAGAAATTCCCTAAGCCCCGGACCTGTCGATTTTGGTCAAAAATGAAAATTTCAAAAGTGCCCCAATTTCTGCTTTAAACTTTAGGTACTATACCAAAATGTATCACTAAGGTGACAGAAGTTGATTTCGGAGCATCATTTTTGAACAGGAGCTTCAACCATTTTGTGGCATATGAGAAATTCCCTAAGCCCCGGACCTGTCGATTTTGGTCAAAAATTTAAATTTCAAAAGTGCCCCAATTTCTGCTTTAAACTTTAGGTACTATCCCAAAATGTATCACTAAGGTGACAGAAGTTGATTTCGGAGCATCATTTTTGAACAGGAGCTTTAACCGTTTTGTGGCGTAAGAGAAATTCCCTAAGCCCCGGACCTGTCGATTTTTGTCAAAAATGAAAATTTCAAAAGTGCCCCAATTTCTGCTTTAAACTTTAGGTACTATACCAAAATGTATCACTAAGGTGACAGAAGTTGATTTCGAAGCATCGTTTTTGAACAGGAGCTTCAACCATTTTGTGGCATATGAGAAATTCCCTAAGCCCCGGACCTGTCGATTTTGGTCAAAAATGAAAATTTCAAAAGTGCCCCAATTTCTGCTTTAAACTTTAGGTACTATCCCAAAATGTATCACTAAGGTGACAGAAGTTGATTTCGGAGCATCATTTTTGAACAGGAGCTTCAACCATTTTGTGGCATATGAGAAATTCCCTAAGCCCCGGACCTGTCGATTTTGGTCATAAATTTAAATTTCAAAAGTGCCCCAATTTCTGCTTTAAACTTTAGGTACTATACCAAAATGTATCACTAAGGTGACAGAAGTTGATTTCAGAGCATCATTTTTGAACAGGATCTTCAACCGTATTGTGGCATATGAGAAATTCCCTAAGCTCCGGACCTGTCGATTTTGGTCAAAAATGAAAATTTCAAAAGTGCCCCAATTTCTGCTTTAAACTTTAGGTACTATCCCAAAATGTATCACTAAGGTGACAGAAGTTGATTTCGCAGCATCATTTTTGAACAGGAGCTTCAACCATTTTGTGGCATATGAGAAATTCCCTAAGCCCCGGACCTGTCGATTTTGGTCAAAAATGAAAATTTCAAAAGTGCCCCAATTTCTGCTTTAAACTTTAGGTACTATCCCAAAATGTATCACTAAGGTGACAGAAGTTGATTTCGGAGCATCATTTTTGAACAGGAGCTTTAACCGTTTTGTGGCATAATAGAAATTCCCTAAGCCCCGGACCTGTCGATTTTGGTCAAAAATGAAAATTTTAAAAGTGCCCCAATTTCTGCTTTAAACTTTAGGTACTATACCAAAATGTATCACTAAGGTGACAGAAGTTGATTTCGAAGCATAATTTTTGAACAGGAGCTTCAACCATTTTGTGGCATATGAGAAATTCCCTAAGCCCCAGACCTGTCGATTTTGGTCAAAAATGAAAATGTCAAAAGTGCCCCAATTTCTGCTTTAAACTTTAGGTACTATCCCAAAATGTATCACTAAGGTGACAGAAGTTGATTTCGGAGCATCATTTTTGAACAGGAGCTTCAACCATTTTGTGGCATATGAGAAATTCCCTAAGCCCCGGACCTGTCGATTTTGGTCAAAAATTTAAATTTCAAAAGTGCCCCAATTTCTGCTTTAAACTTTAGGTACTATACCAAAATGTATCATTAAGGTGACAGAAGTTGATTTCGGAGCATCATTTTTGAACAGGAGCTTCAACCATTTTGTGGCATATGAGAAATTCCCTAAGCCCCGGACCTGTCGATTTTGGTCATAAATTTAAATTTCAAAAGTGCCCCAATTTCTGCTTTAAACTTTAGGTACTATCCCAAAATGTATCACTAAGGTGACAGAAGTTGATTTCGGAGCATCATTTTTGAACAGGAGCTTTAACCGTTTTGTGGCATAAGAGAAATTCCCTAAGCCCCGGACCTGTCGATTTTGGTCAAAAATGAAAATTTCAAGAGTGCCCCAATTTCTGCTTTAAAGTTTAGGTACTATCCCAAAATGTATCACTAAGGTGACAGAAGTTGATTTCGGAGCATCATTTTTGAACAGGAGCTTCAACCATTTTGTGGCATATGAGAAATTCCCTAAGCCCCGGACCTGTCGATTTTGGTCAAAAATGAAAATTTCAAAAGTGCCCCAATTTCTGCTTTAAAGTTTAGGTACTATCCCAAAATGTATCACTAAGGTGACAGAAGTTGATTTCGGAGCATCATTTTTGAACAGGAGCTTCAACCATTTTGTGGCATATGAGAAATTCCCTAAGCCCCGGACCTGTCGATTTTGGTCAAAAATGAAAATTTCAAAAGTGCCCCAATTTCTGCTTTAAAGTTTAGGTACTATCCCAAAATGTATCACTAAGGTGACAGAAGTTGATTTCGGAGCATCATTTTTGAACAGGAGCTTCAACCATTTTGTGGCATATGAGAAATTCCCTAAGCCCCGGACCTGTCGATTTTGGTTAAAAATTTAAATTTCAAAAGTGCCCCAATTTCTGCTTTAAACTTTAGGTACTATACCAAAATGTATCATTAAGGTGACAGAAGTTGATTTCGGAGCATCATTTTTGAACAGGAGCTTCAACCATTTTGTGGCATATGAGAAATTCCCTAAGCCCCGGACCTTTCGATTTTGGTCAAAAAATGTAAATTTCAAAAGTGCCCCAATTTCTGCTTTAAACTTTAGGTACTATCCCAAAATGTATCACTAAGGTGACAGAAGTTGATTTCGAAGCATCATTTTTGAACAGGAGCTTCAACCATTTTGTGGCATATGAGAAATTCCCTAAGCCCCGGACCTGTCGATTTTGGTCAAAAATGAAAATTTCAAAAGTGCCCCAATTTCTGCTTTAAAGTTTAGGTACTATCCCAAAATGTATCACTAAGGTGACAGAAGTTGATTTCGGAGCATCATTTTTGAACAGGAGCTTCAACCATTTTGTGGCATATGAGAAATTCCCTAAGCCCCGGACCTGTCGATTTTGGTTAAAAATTTAAATTTCAAAAGTGCCCCAATTTCTGCTTTAAACTTTAGGTACTATACCAAAATGTATCATTAAGGTGACAGAAGTTGATTTCGGAGCATCATTTTTGAACAGGAGCTTCAACCATTTTGTGGCATATGAGAAATTCCCTAAGCCCCGGACCTGTCGATTTTGGTCAAAAATTTAAATTTCAAAAGTGCCCCAAATCTCTGCTTTAAACTTTAGGTACTATACCAAAATGTATCACTAAGGTGACAGAAGTTGATTTCGGAGCATCATTTTTGAACAGGAGCTTCAACCATTTTGTGGCATATGAGAAATTCCCTAAGCCCCGGACCTTTCGATTTTGGTCAAAAAATGTAAATTTCAAAAGTGCCCCAATTTCTGCTTTAAACTTTAGGTACTATCCCAAAATGTATCACTAAGGTGACAGAAGTTGATTTCGGAGCATCATTTTTGAACAGGAGCTTCAACCATTTTGTGGCATATGAGAAATTCCCTAAGCCCCGGACCTGTCGATTTTGGTCAAAAATGAAAATTTCAAAAGTGCCCCAATTTCTGCTTTAAACTTTAGGTACTATACCAAAATGTATCACTAAGGTGACAGAAGTTGATTTCGAAGCATCAATTTTGAACAGGAGCTTCAAACATTTTGTGGCATATGAGAAATTCCCTAAGCCCCGGACCTGTCGATTTTGGTCAAAAATGAAAATTTCAAAAGTGCCCCAATTTCTGCTTTAAACTTTAGGTACTATACCAAAATGTATCACTAAGGTGACAGAAGTTGATTTCGAAGCATCATTTTTGAACAGGAGCTTCATCCATTTTGTGGCATATGAGAAATTCCCTAAGCCCCGGACCTGTCGATTTTGGTCAAAAATGAAAATTTCAAAAGTGCCCCAATTTCTGCTTTAAACTTTAGGTACTATACCAAAATATATCACTAAGGTGACAGAAGTTGATTTCAAATCATCATTTTTGAACAGGAGCTTCAACCATTTTGTGGCATATGAGAAATTCCCTAAGCCCCGGACCTGTCGATTTTGGTCATAAATTTAAATTTCAAAAGTGCCCCAATTTCTGCTTTAAACTTTAGGTACTATCCCAAAATGTATCACTAAGGTGACAGAAGTTGATTTCGGAGCATCATTTTTGAACAGGAGCTTTAACCGTTTTGTGGCATAAGAGAAATTCCCTAAGCCCCGGACCTGTCGATTTTGGTCAAAAATGAAAATTTCAAGAGTGCCCCAATTTCTGCTTTAAAGTTTAGGTACTATCCCAAAATGTATCACTAAGGTGACAGAAGTTGATTTCGGAGCATCATTTTTGAACAGGAGCTTCAACCATTTTGTGGCATATGAGAAATTCCCTAAGCCCCGGACCTGTCGATTTTGGTCAAAAATGAAAATTTCAAAAGTGCCCCAATTTCTGCTTTAAAGTTTAGGTACTATCCCAAAATGTATCACTAAGGTGACAGAAGTTGATTTCGGAGCATCATTTTTGAACAGGAGCTTCAACCATTTTGTGGCATATGAGAAATTCCCTAAGCCCCGGACCTGTCGATTTTGGTCAAAAATGAAAATTTCAAAAGTGCCCCAATTTCTGCTTTAAAGTTTAGGTACTATCCCAAAATGTATCACTAAGGTGACAGAAGTTGATTTCGGAGCATCATTTTTGAACAGGAGCTTCAACCATTTTGTGGCATATGAGAAATTCCCTAAGCCCCGGACCTGTCGATTTTGGTTAAAAATTTAAATTTCAAAAGTGCCCCAATTTCTGCTTTAAACTTTAGGTACTATACCAAAATGTATCATTAAGGTGACAGAAGTTGATTTCGGAGCATCATTTTTGAACAGGAGCTTCAACCATTTTGTGGCATATGAGAAATTCCCTAAGCCCCGGACCTGTCGATTTTGGTCAAAAATTTAAATTTCAAAAGTGCCCCAAATCTCTGCTTTAAACTTTAGGTACTATACCAAAATGTATCACTAAGGTGACAGAAGTTGATTTCGGAGCATCATTTTTGAACAGGAGCTTCAACCATTTTGTGGCATATGAGAAATTCCCTAAGCCCCGGACCTTTCGATTTTGGTCAAAAAATGTAAATTTCAAAAGTGCCCCAATTTCTGCTTTAAACTTTAGGTACTATCCCAAAATGTATCACTAAGGTGACAGAAGTTGATTTCGAAGCATCATTTTTGAACAGGAGCTTCAACCATTTTGTGGCATATGAGAAATTCCCTAAGCCCCGGACCTGTCGATTTTGGTCAAAAATGAAAATTTCAAAAGTGCCCCAATTTCTGCTTTAAAGTTTAGGTACTATCCCAAAATGTATCACTAAGGTGACAGAAGTTGATTTCGGAGCATCATTTTTGAACAGGAGCTTCAACCATTTTGTGGCATATGAGAAATTCCCTAAGCCCCGGACCTGTCGATTTTGGTTAAAAATTTAAATTTCAAAAGTGCCCCAATTTCTGCTTTAAACTTTAGGTACTATACCAAAATGTATCATTAAGGTGACAGAAGTTGATTTCGGAGCATCATTTTTGAACAGGAGCTTCAACCATTTTGTGGCATATGAGAAATTCCCTAAGCCCCGGACCTGTCGATTTTGGTCAAAAATTTAAATTTCAAAAGTGCCCCAAATCTCTGCTTTAAACTTTAGGTACTATACCAAAATGTATCACTAAGGTGACAGAAGTTGATTTCGGAGCATCATTTTTGAACAGGAGCTTCAACCATTTTGTGGCATATGAGAAATTCCCTAAGCCCCGGACCTTTCGATTTTGGTCAAAAAATGTAAATTTCAAAAGTGCCCCAATTTCTGCTTTAAACTTTAGGTACTATCCCAAAATGTATCACTAAGGTGACAGAAGTTGATTTCGGAGCATCATTTTTGAACAGGAGCTTCAACCATTTTGTGGCATATGAGAAATTCCCTAAGCCCCGGACCTGTCGATTTTGGTCAAAAATGAAAATTTCAAAAGTGCCCCAATTTCTGCTTTAAACTTTAGGTACTATACCAAAATGTATCACTAAGGTGACAGAAGTTGATTTCGAAGCATCAATTTTGAACAGGAGCTTCAAACATTTTGTGGCATATGAGAAATTCCCTAAGCCCCGGACCTGTCGATTTTGGTCAAAAATGAAAATTTCAAAAGTGCCCCAATTTCTGCTTTAAACTTTAGGTACTATACCAAAATGTATCACTAAGGTGACAGAAGTTGATTTCGAAGCATCATTTTTGAACAGGAGCTTCATCCATTTTGTGGCATATGAGAAATTCCCTAAGCCCCGGACCTGTCGATTTTGGTCAAAAATGAAAATTTCAAAAGTGCCCCAATTTCTGCTTTAAACTTTAGGTACTATACCAAAATATATCACTAAGGTGACAGAAGTTGATTTCAAATCATCATTTTTGAACAGGAGCTTCAACCATTTTGTGGCATATGAGAAATTCCCTAAGCCCCGGACCTGTCGATTTTGGTCAAAAATTTAAATTTCAAAAGTGCCCCAATTTCTGCTTTAAACTTTAGGTACTATACCAAAATGTATCACTAAGGTGACAGAAGTTGATTTCGAAGCATCATTTTTGAACAGGAGCTTCAACCATTTTGTGGCTTATGAGAAATTCCCTAAGCCCCGGACCTGTCGATTTTGGTCAAAAATGAAAATTTCAAAAGTGCCCCAATTTCTGCTTTAAACTTTAGG
>NW_026968633.1:0-80000 GCF_028390025.1 Pseudophryne corroboree
ATCTCCCCTAAGTGAAGTCTGCCCTATGAATAGAGTTTGTGTGATCCCTGTGCAGCAGTCACAGAAAGGGTTCATCTCTGCAGTTTGTCACTCAAATTACATTGCTGCATTTTTTCTAGAAGTGGATCTGAGAGCTGTTACCCGCAGACCAGCTACAATAATTATCCTGGGTACTCACTAGACCAGTGGTTCTCAAACTGCACCCTGGGGTGCCTCAGGACACTTGCAGGGGTGCCTTGGATTGGTGGTCCAGGACCAATTCAAAATATTTATAGTTAGTGTTATAGGCAAAACCAGTGCTGTTGGCTGGCAATCATAACATGTGCACAAGCAGAAGCAAATCCTGTCCCCTACCAAAGGGCCAGTGCTAGGGTGTTTGGCGCCTCCCTGCAAACTATTAATTTGGGCCCTCTCTCCAATACTTAATAAAGGGACAGTGCGAACCTTAAAAAAAGAAGGTGTGGTATCACAAGGAAGGGGCATGGCCACACAATAGCACCCCAAATCAAAATACGCCACACAGTAGCACTATCTTATTGTCATTACACCGCATGTAATAATAATAATAATAATAATAATAATAATACCCACAGTCGCAGTGCCCTTTATACACATAACCACCATATCAGTGCAGCTTACACACATAATGCCAACAGTAGCAGTGCCCCTTCTACACATGCCCACGGTGGCAATCCTTTACATGGCAAATATCAACCTGGTTTTGCCATGTAAAGGATTGCCACTTTAAAAACAAACAATCAAACAAACAAAAAAAAAAAACAACAGGAAAAAACACAAAATCTCTCACTTTCTGATTCTCACACCCTATTACATTCCTCCCTATATATTTAAATGTTTCTATTACTGTATGTTCCCTCTTCCCTTCTCCAAACTATACACATCAACATTTTTTAGTATTTCCAGTAGAGATGAGCGCCTGAAATTTTTCAGGTTTTGTGTTTTGGTTTTGGGTTCGGTTCCGCGGCCGTGTTTTGGGTTCGGACGCGTTTTGGCAAAACCTCACCGAATTTTTTTTGTCGGATTCGGGTGTGTTTTGGATTCGGGTGTTTTTTTCCAAAAACACTAAAAAACAGCTTAAATCATAGAATTTGGGGGTCATTTTGATCCCAAAGTATTATTAACCTCAAAAACCATAATTTACACTCATTTTCAGTCTATTCTGAATACCTCACACCTAACAATATTATTTTTAGTCCTAAAATTTGCACCGAGGTCGCTGTGTGAGTAAGATAAGCGACCCTAGTGGCCGACACAAACACCGGGCCCATCTAGGAGTGGCACTGCAGTGTCACGCAGGATGTCCCTTCCAAAAAACCCTCCCCAAACAGCACATGACGCAAAGAAAAAAAGAGGCGCAATGAGGTAGCTGTGTGAGTAAGATTAGCGACCCTAGTGGCCGACACAAACACCGGGCCCATCTAGGAGTGGCACTGCAGTGTCACGCAGGATGTCCCTTCCAAAAAACCCTCCCCAAACAGCACATGACGCAAAGAAAAAAAGAGGCGCAATGAGGTAGCTGTGTGAGTAAGATTAGCGACCCTAGTGGCCGACACAAACACCGGGCCCATCTAGGAGTGGCACTGCAGTGTCACGCAGGATGGCCCTTCCAAAAAACCCTCCCCAAACAGCACATGACGCAAAGAAAAAAAGAGGCGCAATGAGGTAGCTGTGTGAGTAAGATTAGCGACCCTAGTGGCCGACACAAACACCGGGCACATCTAGGAGTGGCACTGCAGTGTCACGCAGGATGTCCCTTCCAAAAAACCCTCCCCAAACAGCACATGACGCAAAGAAAAAAAGAGGCGCAATGAGGTAGCTGACTGTGTGAGTAAGATTAGCGACCCTAGTGGCCGACACAAACACCGGGCCCATCTAGGAGTGGCACTGCAGTGTCACGCAGGATGTCCCTTCCAAAAAACCCTCCCCAAACAGCACATGACGCAAAGAAAAAAAGAGGCGCAATGAGGTAGCTGACTGTGTGAGTAAGATTAGCGACCCTAGTGGCCGACACAAACACCGGGCCCATCTAGGAGTGGCACTGCAGTGTCACGCAGGATGTCCCTTCCAAAAAACCCTCCCCAAACAGCACATGACGCAAAGAAAAAAAGAGGCGCAATGAGGTAGCTGACTGTGTGAGTAAGATTAGCGACCCTAGTGGCCGACACAAACACCGGGCCCATCTAGGAGTGGCACTGCAGTGTCACGCAGGATGTCCCTTCCAAAAAACCCTCCCCAATCAGCACATGATGCAAAGAAAAAGAAAAGAAAAAAGAGGTGCAAGATGGAATTGTCCTTGGGCCCTCCCACCCACCCTTATGTTGTATAAACAAAACAGGACATGCACACTTTAACCAACCCATCATTTCAGTGACAGGGTCTGCCACACGACTGTGACTGATATGACGGGTTGGTTTGGACCCCCCCCAAAAAAGAAGCAATTAATCTCTCCTTGCACAAACTGGCTCTACAGAGGCAAGATGTCCACCTCATCTTCACCCTCCGATATATCACCGTGTACATCCCCCTCCTCACAGATTATCAATTCGTCCCCACTGGAATCCACCATCTCAGCTCCCTGTGTACTTTGTGGAGGCAATTGCTGCTGGTCAATGTCTCCGCGGAGGAATTGATTATAATTCATTTTAATGAACATCATCTTCTCCACATTTTCTGGATGTAACCTCGTACGCCGATTGCTGACAAGGTGAGCGGCGGCACTAAACACTCTTTTGGAGTACACACTTGTGGGAGGGCAACTTAGGTAGAATAAAGCCAGTTTGTGCAAGGGCCTCCAAATTGCCTCTTTTTCCTGCCAGTATAAGTACGGACTGTGTGACGTGCCTACTTGGATGCGGTCACTCATATAATCCTCCACCATTCTATCAATGTTGAGAGAATCATATGCAGTGACAGTAGACGACATGTCCGTAATCGTTGTCAGGTCCTTCAGTCCGGACCAGATGTCAGCATCAGCAGTCGCTCCAGACTGCCCTGCATCACCGCCAGCGGGTGGGCTCGGAATTCTGAGCCTTTTCCTCGCACCCCCAGTTGCGGGAGAATGTGAAGGAGGAGATGTTGACAGGTCGCGTTCCGCTTGACTTGACAATTTTGTCACCAGCAGGTCTTTCAACCCCAGCAGACCTGTGTCTGCCGGAAAGAGAGATCCAAGGTAGGCTTTAAATCTAGGATCGAGCACGGTGGCCAAAATGTAGTGCTCTGATTTCAACAGATTGACCACCCGTGAATCCTTGTTAAGCGAATTAAGGGCTGCATCCACAAGTCCCACATGCCTAGCGGAATCGCTCCCTTTTAGCTCCTTCTTCAATGCCTCCAGCTTCTTCTGCAAAAGCCTGATGAGGGGAATGACCTGACTCAGGCTGGCAGTGTCTGAACTGACTTCACGTGTGGCAAGTTCAAAGGGCATCAGAACCTTGCACAACGTTGAAATCATTCTCCACTGCACTTGAGACAGGTGCATTCCACCTCCTATATCGTGCTCAATTGTATAGGCTTGAATGGCCTTTTGCTGCTCCTCCAACCTCTGAAGCATATAGAGGGTTGAATTCCACCTCGTTACCACTTCTTGCTTCAGATGATGGCAGGGCAGGTTCAGTAGTTTTTGGTGGTGCTCCAGTCTTCTGTACGTGGTGCCTGTACGCCGAAAGTGTCCCGCAATTTTTCTGGCCACCGACAGCATCTCTTGCACGCCCCTGTCGTTTTTTAAAAAATTCTGCACCACCAAATTCAAGGTATGTGCAAAACATGGGACGTGCTGGAATTTGCCCATATTTAATGCACACACAATATTGCTGGCGTTGTCCGATGCCACAAATCCACAGGAGAGTCCAATTGGGGTAAGCCATTCCGCGATGATCTTCCTCAGTTGCCGTAAGAGGTTTTCAGCTGTGTGCGTATTCTGGAAAGCGGTGATACAAAGCGTAGCCTGCCTAGGAAAGAGTTGGCGTTTGCGAGATGCTGCTACTGGTGCCGCCGCTGCTGTTCTTGCGGCGGGAGTCCATACATCTACCCAGTGGGCTGTCACAGTCATATAGTCCTGACCCTGCCCTGCTCCACTTGTCCACATGTCCGTGGTTAAGTGGACATTGGGTACAACTGCATTTTTTAGGACACTGGTGAGTCTTTTTCTGACGTCCGTGTACATTCTCGGTATCGCCTGCCTAGAGAAGTGGAACCTAGATGGTATTTGGTAACGGGGGCACACTGCCTCAATAAATTGTCTAGTTCCCTGTGAACTAACGGCGGATACCGGACGCACGTCTAACACCAACATAGTTGTCAAGGACTCAGTTATCCGCTTTGCAGTAGGATGACTGCTGTGATATTTCATCTTCCTCGCAAAGGACTGTTGAACAGTCAATTGCTTACTGGAAGTAGTACAAGTGGGCTTACGACTTCCCCTCTGGGATGACCATCGACTCCCAGCGGCAACAACAGCAGCGCCAGCAGCAGTAGGCGTTACACGCAAGGATGCATCGGAGGAATCCCAGGCAGGAGAGGACTCGTCAGAATTGCCAGTGACATGGCCTGCAGGACTATTGGCATTCCTGGGGAAGGAGGAAATTGACACTGAGGGAGTTGGTGGGGTGGTTTGCGTGAGCTTGGTTACAAGAGGAAGGGATTTACTGGTCAGTGGACTGCTTCCGCTGTCACCCAAAGTTTTTGAACTTGTCACTGACTTATTATGAATGCGCTGCAGGTGACGTATAAGGGAGGATGTTCCGAGGTGGTTAACGTCCTTACCCCTACTTATTACAGCTTGACAAAGGGAACACACGGCTTGACACCTGTTGTCCGCATTTCTGGTGAAATACCTCCACACCGAAGAGCTGATTTTTTTGGTATTTTCACCTGGCATGTCAACGGCCATATTCCTCCCACGGACAACAGGTGTCTCCCCGGGTGCCTGACTTAAACAAACCACCTCACCATCAGAATCCTCCTGGTCAATTTCCTCCCCAGCGCCAGCAACACCCATATCCTCCTCATCCTGGTGTACTTCAACACTGACATCTTCAATCTGACTATCAGGAACTGGACTGCGGGTGCTCCTTCCAGCACTTGCAGGGGGCGTGCAAATGGTGGAAGGCGCATGCTCTTCACGTCCAGTGTTGGGAAGGTCAGGCATCGCAACCGACACAATTGGACTCTCCTTGTGGATTTGGGATTTCAAAGAACGCACAGTTCTTTGCGGTGCTTTTGCCAGCTTGAGTCTTTTCAGTTTTCTAGCGAGAGGCTGAGTGCTTCCATCCTCATGTGAAGCTGAACCACTAGCCATGAACATAGGCCAGGGCCTCAGCCGTTCCTTGCCACTCCGTGTGGTAAATGGCATATTGGCAAGTTTACGCTTCTCCTCCGACAATTTTATTTTAGGTTTTGGAGTCCTTTTTTTACTGATATTTGGTGTTTTGGTTTTGACATGCTCTGTACTATGCCATTGGGCATCGGCCTTGGCAGACGACGTTGCTGGCATTTCATCGTCTCGGCCATGACTAGTGGCAGCAGCTTCAGCACGAGGTGGAAGTGGATCTTGATCTTTCCCTAATTTTGGAACCTCAACATTTTTGTTCTCCATATTTTAATAGGCACAACTAAAAGGCACCTCAGGTAAACAATGGAGATGGATGGATTGGATACTAGTATACAATTATGGACGGGCTGCCGAGTGCCGACACAGAGGTAGCCACAGCCGTGAACTACCGCACTGTACTGTGTCTGCTGCTAATATATAGACTGGTTGATAAAGAGATAGTATACTCGTAACTAGTATGTATGTATAAAGAAAGAAAAAAAAACCACGGTTAGGTGGTATATACAATTATGGACGGGCTGCCGAGTGCCGACACAGAGGTAGCCACAGCCGTGAACTACCGCACTGTACTGTGTCTGCTACTAATATATAGACTGGTTGATAAAGAGATAGTATACTCGTAACTAGTATGTATGTATAAAGAAAGAAAAAAAAACCACGGTTAGGTGGTATATACAATTATGGACGGGCTGCCGAGTGCCGACACAGAGGTAGCCACAGCCGTGAACTACCGCACTGTACTGTGTCTGCTGCTAATATATAGACTGGTTGATAAAGAGATAGTATACTCGTAACTAGTATGTATGTATAAAGAAAGAAAAAAAAACCACGGTTAGGTGGTATATACAATTATGGACGGGCTGCCGAGTGCCGACACAGAGGTAGCCACAGCCGTGAACTACCGCACTGTACTGTGTCTGCTGCTAATATATAGACTGGTTGATAAAGAGATAGTATACTCGTAACTAGTATGTATGTATAAAGAAAGAAAAAAAAACACGGTTAGGTGGTATATACAATTATGGACGGGCTGCCGAGTGCCGACACAGAGGTAGCCACAGCCATGAACTACCGCACTGTACTGTGTCTGCTGCTAATATATAGACTGGTTGATAAAGAGATAGTATACTCGTAACTAGTATGTATGTATAAAGAAAGAAAAAAAAACCACGGTTAGGTCACTGGTATATACAATTATGGACGGGCTGCCGAGTGCCGACACAGAGGTAGCCACAGCCGTGAACTACCGCACTGTACTGTGTCTGCTGCTAATATAGACTGGTTGATAAAGAGATAGTATACTACTAATATTATATACTGGTGGTCAGGTCACTGGTCACTAGTCACACTGGCAGTGGCACTCCTGCAGCAAAAGTGTGCACTGTTTAATTTTAATATAATATTATGTACTCCTGGCTCCTGCTATAACCTATAACTGGCACTGCAGTAGTGCTCCCCAGTCTCCCCCACAATTATAAGCTGTGTGAGCTGAGCAGTCAGACAGATATATAATATATATAGATGATGCAGCACACTGGCCTGAGCCTGAGCAGTGCACACAGATATGGTATGTGACTGAGTCACTGTGTGCTGTGTATCGCTTTTTTCAGGCAGAGAACGGATTATATTATGTACTCCTGGCTCCTGCTATAACCTATAACTGGCACTGCAGTAGTGCTCCCCAGTCTCCCCCACAATTATAAGCTGTGTGAGCTGAGCAGTCAGACAGATATATATAATATTATATATAGATAATAGATGATGCAGCACACTGGCCTGAGCCTGAGCAGTGCACACAGATATGGTATGTGACTGAGTCACTGTGTGCTGTGTATCGCTTTTTTCAGGCAGAGAACGGATTATAAATAAAAGTGGTGGTCACTGGTCACTATCAGCAAAACTCTGCACTGTACACTACTGAGTACTCCTAATGCTCCCCAAAATTAGTAAATCAAGTGTCTAAACGGAGAGGACGCCAGCCACGTCCTCTCCCTATCAATCTCAATGCACGTGTGAAAATGGCGGCGACGCGCGGCTCCTTATATAGAATCCGAGTCTCGCGATAGAATCCGAGCCTCGCGAGAATCCGACAGCGTCATGATGACGTTCGGGCGCGCTCGGGTTAACCGAGCAAGGCGGGAAGATCCGAGTCGCTCGGACCCGTGAAAAAAAACATGAAGTTCTGGCGGGTTCGGATTCAGAGAAACCGAACCCGCTCATCTCTAATTTCCAGGTAAGTTTTGTGATGTAGGCCATGCACAATTTTAGTTGCCCTAATGTATTTACAGCCTTCTGGAGATATGGCTTCTGGAACTGAACACAGGATTCTAAATGTGGCTGTACCAAGGACCTATACAGTGGCATTACAGGTTGAGTATCCCTTATCCAAAATGCTTGGGACCAGAGGAATTTTGGATATCGGATTTTTCTGTATTTTGGAATAATTGCATACCATAACGAGATATTATGGTGATGGGACCTAAATCTAAGCACAGAAGGCATTTATGTTTCATATACACCTTATACACACAGCCTGAAGGTCATTTTAGCCAATATTTTTTATAACTTTGTGCATTAAACAAAGTGTGTGTACATTCACAGAATTCATTTATGTTTCATATACACCTTATACACACAGTCTGAAGTTCATTTAATACAATATTTTTAATAACTTTGAGTATTAAACAAAGTTTGTGTACACTGAGCCATCAAAACACAAAGGTTTCACTATCTCAGTCTCACTCAAAAAAGTCCGTATTTCGGAATATTCCGTATTTCGGAATATTTGGATATGGGATACTCAACCTGTATTACTTTTTTCTGCTACTGGTTCTTTAACCTATGCAAACAAGCATCTGACTTGCCTTTCCTATTGCTTTGTTACATTGCTCACCTGAAATAGTAATACTTAGATAGCTTTCCTCTTGCCATTATAATGTCCTTAATATTATAGTTAGCCTTTGCATTTTTGAGACGTGTATGATTTTGCATTTTTTGGCATTAAATGTTGCCATGTTCTTGACCATTCCTCTAGTTCAGGGGCGGAACTGCCAGAGACAACGGAGTCAGTTGCCGCCGGGCTCCAGCCCTAAAGGGGCTTCCTCCATTGCCCCCCGGCTGTTACGTGCCCTTCCTACTAAATAGACAAAGGCGCTACCAGCAGGGTCTCGCAGTTTGTACATTCCATGCCGTAACACCCTTCTTTCCACCTTCACAATGAAGCTATTGGTACTTTGCAAAAAAAAAATTATTAGCATTGCAACTCAGCAGATCAATGCAGTGTGCAGCCACACACTTCATATATCTGCTCAGCCACAAAGCTGATTATTTCTTCACAAAGTACAAGGTGAGCTCCAAATAGAATTTTCTAGCTTAGATTATACCTTTCTATGCAAGGGTAAATAGCTCAATTGTTTGACTGCAATGCCACAGGAAATGGTTTGGATCCAAGACAGTGTGACTGAATAATAAAGAAACCTTAAGATGAGTTCATGAATGTTGTATAAGTATTAGTGAGAGAAGGGGTCAGGAGCATGCTAGGCTGCAAAAAATAAGGTAGGCTGCAAGTGAAAGTAATGATCTCCTATATATTTTCCCAGATCTGTCACTCTGTGTGGCTAACTCTGGGGGAAGTCACAGCAATGGGCGGAGACGGCATCTGCAGGACGATACACCAGTGCCAGCAGCAGACCGTAACAAAGTGACAGATCAGGGAGAATATATAGGAGGTAGGGAGGTGGCCATGGTACATGGCTGGCCAAGGGACACTAGCTCATGTACCCCTTTACCACTGAGGCTGGCCACCAAGGATGGACCTGTCACCAGTGCACATGCAATAACCTCTTCTGCTGCCCTCTTTGCAACTCAGACTGCCCAGTGCTCCCCTTCGCTAACAGTCCACAAAGTTTCCCCATCTCACGATCTGCCTCCTCACCCCCACTTTCATCTCTACAGCACACGCGCATATCATACAAGATCCCATCATGCGTACGTAGGTCTGAAATGCAAGAGGGAGGTTGGGGGGAGATTGGCATGCGCCAGCAACACCACACAGCTCACTGTGACCACAGTGGAGAGGCGCTGCAACAGGACAATACACCAACCTCGGAGCAAGGAACTGCGTCGGTCAGGAGGAGAACTATTTCAATAGCATAAAAAGGTTAATGCGTCCCACCCTATGGACACCAGACTCATCAAGTCACTGTTGCCAGAGTCTCATACAATGACTCTGAACCTCTAAGCACACTATTTGACTGTCCACACCCTGCTGTGCCTATTACCCATCTCTTCCACCACCCTCAACACTGACCCACACATCATTCACCCACAGAGATACAATAAAGGTAGTTTGGATAAATTAGCTAAATGAAATGGATTTAACCAATTTATCTAAATGACCATTTTTGGATGTTTTCCAGTGTTTGTGAGCAAATGGTCAATTGTCATTTGCTGCCACATATTAGCATAATTTTGTTTCAACTAGAAAAAAAAAATTTGACAGATAATCTAAGTGTGGATCCAGTTTAAAGGTCCGTATTCACGGCCCGATTTTGGGGAGAGATGTGTGCTGAGCGAACTGCTCAGCACACATCTCTGCCCCCGCTCAGCACAGCGTGATGTGTGCTGAGCGTACGGGGGTGGGGGGGGGCGCTCATTTCACCCCCTGTGTAGGGCATTCTGTGTGTATCCAGTTTAACAGGTGTGAGCATCATACAACTACTGACTTGCGAGTAACTATACAGCAGCTCCATACCTTGTGACTTGAAGAAACACCAGTTAACCCCGGGAATGCTGCAGTCAAAGCAACAATTCCTCTTCTTACATTCCGCTGCACTTATTGTGGGGTAGCCGCAATCCCTTCTGCTGTACGGTTCCACATTACATTGTTTCTTGTCACTTCCTGTTGATGCAGTAAGGAAACATCCAGGAATTACAGCAGCTTAGTTTTTTTTTTTTTTTTACTGGGGCAATTTAGCTAGATCACAGGGCAATTTAGCTCCTTTGGTCCTTTTTTAGGACCAGTTAATCAGACAGTTGAGCAAACTGAAAAACAGCTAACAGGAAATTTCCACTTAAATGGTATTTTCTAATCTTATCTGACCATGACTAAGAATAAAGGATACACAAGATAAACTCTTAGAGCCATGGACCTTATCCATGTTTAAGCTCCATCAAATCTGTAATCAATAGCACTACATGCTCCCACTTTACCACTGTACTATATACTCTACCTGTGTTTTTAAGGTAAAAACACCATTTAACCCCAGTGACACTTGAATTAAAGCAGCAGCCTCTGGAATAGCATTCCTTAGCATTAATCCCAGGAAATCTGCAATCTTCACGCTCTTTGATAGCCATGCTACATTGCTGTTTACTTGGATGGAGCAGAGAGCACAACATCAGGACATAGGAAATATTACAATGCATGATAAGAAAGGTGTGAGCTCTACAGCAAGGCCTCTAACCCTTTGCCAGTGCCAAATACATAGGGCTTAACTCAGATCTGATCACAGCAGCAAATTTATTAGCTAAAACCATGTACACTGCAGGGGGGGGGGGTGTATAATATGTGCAGGGAGAGTTAGATTTTGGTGCGGTGTGTTCAAACTGAAATCTAAATTGCAGTGTAAAAACAAAACAGCCAGTATTTACCCTGCACACAAACAATATAACCCACCTAAATCTCTCTGCAAATGTTATATCTGCCCCCCCCCCCAACCCTGCAGTGCACATGGTTTTGCCCACTAGCTAACAAATTTGCTGCATCTGGGAATTACAGCAGCTTAATATTTCTTTTTACAGAAGGTTCAGCAAATTAAATTATTTAGTGAAATACTGTAATCATAACAGTTACAGGGATATTGTAGGTAGATTTATTGTCAGTGGATAAATGTAAAAATTAAACCCTTAGGCATAGTTCCAAAATGCTGTCATTGCAATCCAGATTTTAAGGATATCATGCTTGAGCACAGGTGACTTAATTAGAACTTCGGTCAATGTGAATTAACCATTGGACTCAACCATGGTTATCCTTAAAACCCAGGGGTCTATTTAAGATCGATCTTAATCGATGTTGGGCTTCCAGGTTGAAAAAAGAACACACATTTACTAACATTTTAAAATTTATATAAAAAATCATCTGTTCGTAAATGCAGTGCACATGGTTTTGCCCAACTGCTAACAAAAATCCTGCTGCGATCAACTCAGAATTACCCCCCATGGCCCTCATTCCGAGTTGTTCGCTCGCAAGCTGCTTTTAGCAGCATTGCACACGCTAAGCTGCCGCCTACTGGGAGTGAATCTTAGCATCTTAAAATTGCGAACGAAAGATTTGCAATATTGCGATAAGACATCTCTGTGCAGTTTCTGAGTAGCTCGAGACTTACTCTGCCAGTGCGATCAGTTCAGTGCTTGTCGTTCCTGGTTTGACGTCACAAACACACCCAGCGTTCGCCCAGACACTCCTCCGTTTCTCCAGCCACTCCCGCGTTTTTCCCAGAAACGGTAGCATTTTTTCCCACACGCCCCTAAAACGGCCTGTTTCCGCCCAGAAACACCCACTTCCTGTCAATCACATTACGATCACCAGAACGATGAAAAAACCGTGAGTAGTATTCCTAACTGCATAGCAAATTTACTTGGCGCAGTCGCAGTGTGAACATTGCGCATGCGCATTAAGCGGAAAATCGCTGCGATGCGAAGAAAATTACAGAGCGAACAACTCGGAATGACCACCTATGTGCACTGCAGGGAAGGCAGATTTAACATGTGCAGAGAGAGTTAGATTTGGGTGTGGTGTGTTCAATCTGCAATCTAATTTGCAGTGTAAAAATAAAGCAGTCAGTATTTACCCTGCACAGAAACAAAATAACTCACCCAAATCTAACTCTTTCTGCACATGTTATATCTGCCTCCCCTGCAGTACACATGGTTTTGCCCAACTGCTAACAAAATTCCTGCTGCGATCAACTTGGAATTACCCCCATCGATTGATGTTTTCACACTGCTCGTGTATATAAGACATAGGGCCTAATTCAGTTTGGATCGTAATACGCGTTCCAACCACAAAAACTATGAAGAGGATGGGGGCATATACGCAGGGTCCATCCTGTGCGTGTGCCTACATTTTCTCCGGGTGCCCCGCAGAAAATGCGAATGCCTCTGCCTGTCAATCAGTAGAGGGCGTACCTTCGCAGGTATATCGCGATCATGAGCCATGTCTCCCATTTTTGTCATTATAGGTGCTCTGTGAGCTGCTGGCCATGCCCCAGCCCCTCTGTCTCCCGTGAATAGAGATTGAGGCTTATTCAGACCAGATCGCTTCAATTTATTTTCACCCAGCGGGCAATCTGGTTTGCACTACACATGCGTATGCGCCACAATGCGTAAGTGCGACGGTCCGGAGATCACAAGAAGATTGACAAGAAGAGGGTGTTTGTGTGGGTGGCAACTGAATGTTTCTAGGGAGTGTCCGGAAAAACACTGGAGGGACCCGGCGTTTTGTGGGAGGATTTGTGACGTCACCTCAATGGCTGAGTAAGTGCTGAGCTGTGCAGCTCTTGTGCACATGTGATCACACACCTGCACAGCAAATTTTCCCTTCCGCTGTAGGCGACAACTACCTGATTACAGGGATGCAAAAAACACACCCTAGCGATCAGGTCTGAATTACCCACAATGTGCATATTTGCAGAGCAACAAGCTACAGGGAGCCTTCCACCCCCCCCCCTTCCCCATGGGAAGGGGGGGGGGGGTTGTTTGGGTTAGCTGGACATTCCCCAAAAAAGTGACTGTCCTGCAAAAATTGGGATAGTTGGGAGGTATGTTCAAATACATTTATTGTTTTGCATGCAGGGTAAATACTGGCTTCTTTGACATTTAGCCACAAATGCTGCACAGCTGAATTACAGTATTACACTGCAATTAACAGTTATGCTAGGACATTCCCCCTCCCAAATCTACCTCTCTCTGCATGTTACATCTGTCCCACAGTGGCGTGCGGTGAGGTCAGTGGCTAGTGAGGCACTACAGCCATAATGTCCGCCGAATCCTGCCGATATCTGGTGCATTTGGTGTGCCAGGGTTGAGGTGTTAATTTGCAAGGGTGAATAGTGGTTGGTGGAGCAACAGAGTCAAGAGCAGAAGTAAGGGAAGCATTGTATGTGGAAGTGGCTTGTTCAGGGCATGAGAGAGAGAGAATAGGAGAGAGAAGTGAGTCAAACAGGGAGGAAAGGAATGTGGTGTCAATAGCTTCAATGTTACGCTTAGTGATGGTAGCCATAGGAGGTAGAGATGGGGAAGTCGAGAGAGATAGGTTGAAGGAGAGCAGGTGGTGGTCAGAGAGGGGAAATGGGGAGTTGGAAAAATCAGAAATATCACAGCGGTGAGTGAAGACCAGATCCAGTGAGCTCCCATTCACATGGGAGGGTGAGGAGGTCCACTGGGAGAGATCAAGTGAAGAGGTGAGGTTAAGGAGTTTAGAGGCAGGGGATTGTGTGGGGATGTCAATAGGGATGTTGAAATCGCCTAGGATAATGGTGGGAATGTCAGAAGAGAGGAAGTGAGGAAGCAAAGTTGTCGATGAATTTGGAAGCAGTGCCAGGGGGGCGGTAAATGACAGCTACTCTAAGATTGACTGGTTGGAAGAGGCATATGGCGTGGACCTCAAATGTAGAGAATATAAGGGATGGTTCTGGTGGTATGAGTTGGTAGGAGTAACTAGAAGGTAAAAGGACCCCAACACCACCCCCATGGCGACCCCCAGGTCGGGGTGTGTGTGTGAATGTAAGGCCCCCAGCAGAGAGAGCAGCAGCAGAAGTAGTGTCAGAGGGCATAATCCAAGTTTCAGTAATGGCTAGCAGGTGTAGGGAGTTGGAAATGAAAAGGTCATGAGTGGGGACCAGTTTGTTACAAACAGATCTGGCATTCCAGAGGGCACAGGATAGGGGGTATGAGTTTGTGGGAGAGATGTGAATTAGATTTTCAGGGTTGCTGTAGCGATGAGGTGGGATTAACTTTGAGGGCAGGGATGATGAGAGAGTAGTGATGGTACGGGTGCCTGAGCTAGGAGGGGAAACTGCAGGAGGTGGGCAGGGAGGGAGGTCAGTGTGATGTGGATGGGGGTGTGGGGAGGTGACAGGGAAGGGAGAGAGGGAGCAGGGCTGAGTTGTGGGGTAGCAGGACCATGGGGCAGAGGTGAATGAAAGTGGGGTAACAGGAAAGGTGGGGGAAGGAAACAGAGGGATGGAGGGGAGACAGAGGAGGGGAGAGAGGAGGAGGTGGAGGAGACTAGTGGGGAAGGATAAAGATACATTATTAGGTAGACACTGAGTGATGTGGGGAGTATAAGAAAACCTTGACATAGTGTTAAGTAGGTAAATAGGTTGAAGTAGTGGAAGTAGGAGAGGAGACTGTAAGGCAATCCGAGCAGAAGAATTGCAGAAATGCAGGTGAGAAAAGCAGTGTAGGCTCAAGGGGTGTAGATTTAGTATGAAATGAGTCAAAAGCGTAGATAAAGTGGGTGCAGAAATGTATTTGGAGTGTAAGAAATGAAAGGATTGTGAGAGGTTTAAGAAGCAATGGTAATTATGTTAGATGTTTTAAGTGTTTGCAGGTAAAATTGCATTGGTGCAGCTGTGCTTAAAAAACAAAATTACAATAATACAGATACAGGCATTTGTAGGTGAAATGGATGGTTTATGAAATGTCCAAGTAAGGTAGTTCTGTGCTATGTAATCAGATGCAACAATCAGGAGGTGAGTGATCTGAGGAGTAAGTGACTCACATTTGTTATTAGTTCTTCAGTTTTCTTTGTTTTGTTAGATTGGTGTGCTTCTGTTTTCCTTCTTTTTCACTTCGATTGAACGCTGATTGAACACTGCTGTTATGTGTCAATTTTATCACGCTTTGATAAAAATGCACGCTTAGATCAATAAATGCACAGCCAAATGGCTTTGCACAGCCTACACCATTGGACTTAAGTAGAAGACTATTACAAGTGAAACCAATAATTGAAATCTGTAACCACACCCCACCCCCTCAAATGCCAGGCAATAAATTACCTTAAAAACAACAACCAGGCATTCCACAAAGATTAAACTGGGTCTATATCATTCAAAACTTTAAAAAAGTACTTCAAAATCACATACTATGCAATAATGTTTCAATTTGCATAACCCAGCAGAATTAGCTTTGCATATATAGATATAGTGCAGCAGAATATATTGGTGGTTGTAGTCAATTGTAATTACCTGTAGGTGACAAGAAGAGAAGAAACGTCAATTCACAATCGATATCAGCTGAAGATAAATTAACGCTGATTGAACGCTGCTGTTATGTATCAATTTTATCACGCTTTGATAAAAATGCACGCTTAGATCAATAAATGCACAGCCAAACGGCTTTGCACAGCCTACACCATTGGACTTAAGTAGAAGACTATTACAAGTGAAACCAACAATTGAAATCTGTAACCACACCCCACCCCCTCAAATGCCAGGCAATAAATTACCTTAAAAACAACAACCAGGCATTCCACAAAGATTAAACTGGGTCTATATCATTCAAAACTTTAAAAAAGTACTTAAAAATCACATACTATGCAATAATGTTTCAATTTGCATTACCCAGCAGAATTAGCTTTGCATATATAGATATAGTGCAGCAGAATATATTGGTGGTTGTAGTCAATTGTAATTACCTGTAGGTGACAAGAAGAGAAGAAACGTCAATTCACAATCGATATCAGCTGAAGATAAATTAACGCTGATTGAACGCTGCTGTTATGTGTCAATTTTATCACGCTTTGATAAAAATGCACGCTTGGATCAATAAATGCACAGCCAAACGGCTTTGCACAGCCTACACCATTGGACTTAAGTAGAAGACTATTACAAGTGAAACCAATAATTGAAATCTGTAACCACACCCCACCCCCTCAAATGCCAGGCAATAAATTACCTTAAAAACAACAACCAGGCATTCCACAAAGATTAAACTGGGTCTATATCATTCAAAACTTTAAAAAAGTACTTAAAAATCACATACTATGCAATATTGTTTCAATTTGCATTACCCAGCAGAATTAGCTTTGCATATATAGATATAGTGCAGCAGAATATATTGGTGGTTGTAGTCAATTGTAATTACTCAGCAGAATTAGCTTTTCATATATAGATATAGTGCAGCAGAATATATTGGTGGTTGTAGTCAATTGTAATTACCCAGCAGAATTAGCTTTGCAAATATAGATATAGTGCAGCAGAATATATTGGTGGTTGTAGTCAATTGTAATTACCCAGCAGAATTAGCTTTGCATATATATAGTGCAGCAGAATATATTGGTGGTTGTAGTAAATTGTAATTACCCAGCAGCAGCTCTACTTCACTCAACATCACCAGTGCTCACAATATATATAATGCTATATACTATGCCATAGTGGTGCTTACTATATAACACCTCCTACTGCGTTCCCCCTGGCAATGAGCATGACACCCAGAGAGTGAAACCCCTGGCAATGAGCATGACACCCAGCACGTGAAACTCTTTGCATTGAGCAGTTTTTGTAAAAGTAATTAGAAGCTTTACTGTAGGGCATAGTGTATCACAGATATTGTGGTGAGTGACATAATATGTTCCAAAGGGCATTAATGTGTGGGGCTTAACATGGTGGAAATTACTGTACTTTTTCCCTGTGGTGGCCGAGATCTGTTGGTGCAGGGTCAAGAACTGGGGTGTAAGGTAGTCTTTGCCTGCAAGGCTGCGCTCATTTTATGGAGACCATACCCATACATTTAAGTGTGGCATATACCTGCGCTTGCTCGCGGGGTGAGAACATCTCCCTAATTGAATTCAGCGATATGAATAGAGGTTGTGCAGCAGCCACAGAAAGGGTTAATCTCTGCAGCTTGTCACTAAATTACATTGTTGCAATTTTAGCTGGGAGCTGCAATAATTACTCTAATACATAACACAGCCAACACTTCTATATTCACACAATATACTGCATGGTGAATATAGCAGTGGGTTGCAGAGAAAAAAAATATGCTGGCAAAAAAATCCAATTGAGTGATTAAACAGCTCTTCATTTTCTGGCTTTATTTTTATGCTAACAAATTTGTTCTCTGAAAAGTGTCCACAAAGCCAAGTATCTGATTAACACCTTTGTAGGGATGGTTTTTCACCTATTACTAAATTAAACTTGCTTCATTGGAAAGGCAGCAAGATGCATCGTCATTTCAATATCTACTGAAATAATACAGGTTGACACCAGGAAACATTAACGCCACTGCATCCTTGCTGCTTTCTCATGTGGAAGTCTGTTTAATGTGAAAACAAGGTGATATCTAATTAGCACACAGGTAAGGAATTAAGAAAATCTTTATTTAAGGGTGAAGATGTTTCTCACAAAATCGTTACCCCAATGCATCATTGAAATTCAAGCTGGAAAGATGATTTTAATATATCACTTGTACATTTTGTATTGCTCTTCTGGTGACAATGTAGTTTGTTTTTGTCAATTACCATTTTAATAATAGGGTAAAGAAAATTAAGTGGATTTTTGAAAGAAAACAATACTGTCAATATACTATTAAAACAAATTAAAATGGTAAAAGTTATTGTACTTTAAGTAAAAATAAAAGAGCAAAAATATCCATCCCAGTTTTGGATTACTTTAATTAACAAAAAAAATGCATATAGCAAAGGATAGTTTCAATCTGCCTACCTCTGGGTTATGGGCCCAGCATGCTTCCATTGCAGTACTCTGCTGCACATGTAAGTGCAAGAGATCCTGAAGCACTCACTCATCATGGGAAAGTACCAATGTGTTTCTTTGTTGGTTGATGGAAGAAACATCTTACAAAAACTCTCCAGATTATTGACTTTTTAAAGTTTTTCTAGGAAACGTTCTAGATGAATGCTTATTAGCCTTTGTCAGTATGTAACTTTTGCAAAGTGTCTCTGTAGCGCAATCGGTTAGTGTGTTCGGCTATTAACCAAAAGGTTGGTGGTTCAATCCCACCCAGGGATGTAATTGACCTTGTGATTGGATTTTGGTGATATTTAAGTAGACAAGTCAAAATTTCAAACCCCCTGTTATGGTGTGGGTACCTGGCCTTCCCTGATGTAATCAGAGTTAGATTTGATTCAGTGATTTTATAAAAACAGCTAGGAAGCACAATTTAGCAGTAGGTTGCAGAGAAAAAAAATATGCTGGCAGAAAAATCCAATTGAGTGATTAAACAGCTCTTCATTTTCTGGCTTTATTTTTATGCTAACAAATTTGTTCTCTGAAAAGTGTCCACAAAGCCAAGTCTCTGATTAACACCTTTGTAAGGATGGTTTTTCACCTATTACTAAATTAAACTTGCTTCATTGGAAAGGCAGCAAGATGCATCCTCATTTCAATGTCTACTGAAATAATACAGGTTGACACCAGGAAACATTAACGCCACTGCATCCTTGCTGCTTTCTCATGTGGAAGTCTGTTTAATGTGAAAACAAGGTGATATCTAATTAGCACACAGGTAAGGAATTAAGAAAATCTTTATTTAAGGGTAAAGATGTTTCTCACAAAATCGTTGCCCCAATGCATCATTGAAATTCAACCTGGAAAGATGATTTTAATATATCACTTGTACATTTTGTATTGCTCTTCTGGTGACAATGTAGTTTGTTTTTGTCAATTACCATTTTAATAATAGGGTAAAGAAAATTAAGTGGATTTTTGAAAGAAAACAATACTGTCAATATACTATTAAAACAAATTAAAACGGTAAAAGTTATTGTACTTTAAGTAAAAATAAAAGAGCAAAAATATCCATCCCAGTTTTGGATTACTTTAATTAACAAAAAAAATGCATATAGCAAAGGATAGTTTCAATCTGCCTACCTCTGGGTTATGGGCCCAGCATGCTTCCATTGCAGTACTCTGCTGCACATGTAAGTGCAAGAGATCCTGAAGCACTCACTCATCATGGGAAAGTACCAATGTGTTTCTTTGTTGGTTGATGGAAGAAACATCTTACAAAAACTCTCCAGATTATTGACTTTTTAAAGTTTTTCTAGGAAACGTTCTAGATGAATGCTTATTAGCCTTTGTCAGTATGGACTTTTTGCAAAGTGTCTCTGTAGCGCAATCGGTTAGTGTGTTCGGCTATTAACCAAAAGGTTGGTGGTTCAATCCCACCCAGGGATGTAATTGACCTTGTGATTGGATTTTGGTGATATTTAAGTAGACAAGTCAAAATTTCAAACCCCCTGTTATGGTGTGGGTACCTGGCCTTCCCTGATGTAATCAGAGTTAGATTTGATTCAGTGATTTTATAAAAACAGCTAGGAAGCACAATTTAGCAGTAGGTTGCAGAGAAAAAAAATATGCTGGCAGAAAAATCCAATTGAGTGATTAAACAGCTCTTCATTTTCTGGCTTTATTTTTATGCTAACAAATTTGTTCTCTGAAAAGTGTCCACAAAGCCAAGTCTCTGATTAACACCTTTGTAAGGATGGTTTTTCACCTATTACTAAATTAAACTTGCTTCATTGGAAAGGCAGCAAGATGCATCCTCATTTCAATGTCTACTGAAATAATACAGGTTGACACCAGGAAACATTAACGCCACTGCATCCTTGCTGCTTTCTCATGTGGAAGTCTGTTTAATGTGAAAACAAGGTGATATCTAATTAGCACACAGGTAAGGAATTAAGAAAATCTTTATTTAAGGGTAAAGATGTTTCTCACAAAATCGTTGCCCCAATGCATCATTGAAATTCAACCTGGAAAGATGATTTTAATATATCACTTGTACATTTTGTATTGCTCTTCTGGTGACAATGTAGTTTGTTTTTGTCAATTACCATTTTAATAATAGGGTAAAGAAAATTAAGTGGATTTTTGAAAGAAAACAATACTGTCAATATACTATTAAAACAAATTAAAACGGTAAAAGTTATTGTACTTTAAGTAAAAATAAAAGAGCAAAAATATCCATCCCAGTTTTGGATTACTTTAATTAACAAAAAAAATGCATATAGCAAAGGATAGTTTCAATCTGCCTACCTCTGGGTTATGGGCCCAGCATGCTTCCATTGCAGTACTCTGCTGCACATGTAAGTGCAAGAGATCCTGAAGCACTCACTCATCATGGGAAAGTACCAATGTGTTTCTTTGTTGGTTGATGGAAGAAACATCTTACAAAAACTCTCCAGATTATTGACTTTTTAAAGTTTTTCTAGGAAACGTTCTAGATGAATGCTTATTAGCCTTTGTCAGTATGGACTTTTTGCAAAGTGTCTCTGTAGCGCAATCGGTTAGTGTGTTCGGCTATTAACCAAAAGGTTGGTGGTTCAATCCCACCCAGGGATGTAATTGACCTTGTGATCAGATTTTGGTGATATTTAAGTAGACAAGTCAAAATTTCAAACCCCCTGTTATGGTGTGGGTACCTGGCCTTCCCTGATGTAATCAGAGTTAGATTTGATTCAGTGATTTTATAAAAACAGCTAGGAAGCACAATTTAGCAGTAGGTTGCAGAGAAAAAAAATATGCTGGCAGAAAAATCCAATTGAGTGATTAAACAGCTCTTCATTTTCTGGCTTTATTTTTATGCTAACAAATTTGTTCTCTGAAAAGTGTCCACAAAGCCAAGTCTCTGATTAACACCATTGTAAGGATGGTTTTTCACATATTACTAAATTAAACTTGCTTCATTGGAAAGGCAGCAAGATGCATCCTCATTTCAATGTCTACTGAAATAATACAGGTTGACACCAGGAAACATTAACGCCACTGCATCCTTGCTGCTTTCTCATGTGGAAGTCTGTTTAATGTGAAAACAAGGTGATATCTAATTAGCACACAGGTAAGGAATTAAGAAAATCTTTATTTAAGGGTAAAGATGTTTCTCACAAAATCGTTGCCCCAATGCATCATTGAAATTCAACCTGGAAAGATGATTTTAATATATCACTTGTACATTTTGTATTGCTCTTCTGGTGACAATGTAGTTTGTTTTTGTCAATTACCATTTTAATAATAGGGTAAAGAAAATTAAGTGGATTTTTGAAAGAAAACAATACTGTCAATATACTATTAAAACAAATTAAAATGGTAAAAGTTATTGTACTTTAAGTAAAAATAAAAGAGCAAAAATATCCATCCCAGTTTTGGATTACTTTAATTAACAAAAAAAATGCATATAGCAAAGGATAGTTTCAATCTGCCTACCTCTGGGTTATGGGCCCAGCATGCTTCCATTGCAGTACTCTGCTGCACATGTAAGTGCAAGAGATCCTGAAGCACTCACTCATCATGGGAAAGTACCAATGTGTTTCTTTGTTGGTTGATGGAAGAAACATCTTACAAAAACTCTCCAGATTATTGACTTTTTAAAGTTTTTCTAGGAAACGTTCTAGATGAATGCTTATTAGCCTTTGTCAGTATGGACTTTTTGCAAAGTGTCTCTGTAGCGCAATCGGTTAGTGTGTTCGGCTATTAACCAAAAGGTTGGTGGTTCAATCCCACCCAGGGATGTAATTGACCTTGTGATCGGATTTTGGTGATATTTAAGTAGACAAGTCAAAATTTCAAACCCCCTGTTATGGTGTGGGTACCTGGCCTTCCCTGATGTAATCAGAGTTAGATTTGATTCAGTGATTTTATAAAAACAGCTAGGAAGCACAATTTAGCAGTAGGTTGCAGAGAAAAAAAATATGCTGGCAGAAAAATCCAATTGAGTGATTAAACAGCTCTTCATTTTCTGGCTTTATTTTTATGCTAACAAATTTGTTCTCTGAAAAGTGTCCACAAAGCCAAGTCTCTGATTAACACCTTTGTAAGGATGGTTTTTCACATATTACTAAATTAAACTTGCTTCATTGGAAAGGCAGCAAGATGCATCCTCATTTCAATGTCTACTGAAATAATACAGGTTGACACCAGGAAACATTAACGCCACTGCATCCTTGCTGCTTTCTCATGTGGAAGTCTGTTTAATGTGAAAACAAGGTGATATCTAATTAGCACACAGGTAAGGAATTAAGAAAATCTTTATTTAAGGGTAAAGATGTTTCTCACAAAATCGTTGCCCCAATGCATCATTGAAATTCAACCTGGAAAGATGATTTTAATATATCACTTGTACATTTTGTATTGCTCTTCTGGTGACAATGTAGTTTGTTTTTGTCAATTACCATTTTAATAATAGGGTAAAGAAAATTAAGTGGATTTTTGAAAGAAAACAATACTGTCAATATACTATTAAAACAAATTAAAATGGTAAAAGTTATTGTACTTTAAGTAAAAATAAAAGAGCAAAAATATCCATCCCAGTTTTGGATTACTTTAATTAACAAAAAAAATGCATATAGCAAAGGATAGTTTCAATCTGCCTACCTCTGGGTTATGGGCCCAGCATGCTTCCATTGCAGTACTCTGCTGCACATGTAAGTGCAAGAGATCCTGAAGCACTCACTCATCATGGGAAAGTACCAATGTGTTTCTTTGTTGGTTGATGGAAGAAACATCTTACAAAAACTCTCCAGATTATTGACTTTTTAAAGTTTTTCTAGGAAACGTTCTAGATGAATGCTTATTAGCCTTTGTCAGTATGTACTTTTTGCAAAGTGTCTCTGTAGCGCAATCGGTTAGTGTGTTCGGCTATTAACCAAAAGGTTGGTGGTTCAATCCCACCCAGGGATGTAATTGACCTTGTGATTGGATTTTGGTGATATTTAAGTAGACAAGTCAAAATTTCAAACCCCCTGTTATGGTGTGGGTACCTGGCCTTCCCTGATGTAATCAGAGTTAGATTTGATTCAGTGATTTTATAAAAACAGCTAGGAAGCACAATTTAGCAGTAGGTTGCAGAGAAAAAAAATATGCTGGCAGAAAAATCCAATTGAGTGATTAAACAGCTCTTCATTTTCTGGCTTTATTTTTATGCTAACAAATTTGTTCTCTGAAAAGTGTCCACAAAGCCAAGTCTCTGATTAACACCTTTGTAAGGATGGTTTTTCACCTATTACTAAATTAAACTTGCTTCATTGGAAAGGCAGCAAGATGCATCCTCATTTCAATGTCTACTGAAATAATACAGGTTGACACCAGGAAACATTAACGCCACTGCATCCTTGCTGCTTTCTCATGTGGAAGTCTGTTTAATGTGAAAACAAGGTGATATCTAATTAGCACACAGGTAAGGAATTAAGAAAATCTTTATTTAAGGGTAAAGATGTTTCTCACAAAATCGTTGCCCCAATGCATCATTGAAATTCAACCTGGAAAGATGATTTTAATATATCACTTGTACATTTTGTATTGCTCTTCTGGTGACAATGTAGTTTGTTTTTGTCAATTACCATTTTAATAATAGGGTAAAGAAAATTAAGTGGATTTTTGAAAGAAAACAATACTGTCAATATACTATTAAAACAAATTAAAATGGTAAAAGTTATTGTACTTTAAGTAAAAATAAAAGAGCAAAAATATCCATCCCAGTTTTGGATTACTTTAATTAACAAAAAAAATGCATATAGCAAAGGATAGTTTCAATCTGCCTACCTCTGGGTTATGGGCCCAGCATGCTTCCATTGCAGTACTCTGCTGCACATGTAAGTGCAAGAGATCCTGAAGCACTCACTCATCATGGGAAAGTACCAATGTGTTTCTTTGTTGGTTGATGGAAGAAACATCTTACAAAAACTCTCCAGATTATTGACTTTTTAAAGTTTTTCTAGGAAACGTTCTAGATGAATGCTTATTAGCCTTTGCCAGTATGTACTTTTTGCAAAGTGTCTCTGTAGTGCAATCGGTTAGTGTGTTTGGCTATTAACCAAAAGGTTGGTGGTTCAATCCCACCCAGGGATGTAATTGACCTTGTGATTGGATTTTGGTGATATTTAAGTAGACAAGTCAAAATTTCAAACCCCCTGTTATGGTGTGGGTACCTGGCCTTCCCTGATGTAATTAGATTTGATTCAGTGATTTTATAAAAACAGCTAGGAAGCACAATTTAGCAGTAGGTTGCAGAGAAAAAAAATATGCTGGCAGAAAAATCCAATTGAGTGATTAAACAGCTCTTCATTTTCTGGCTTTATTTTTATGCTAACAAATTTGTTCTCTGAAAAGTGTCCACAAAGCCAAGTCTCTGATTAACACCTTTGTAAGGATGGTTTTTCACCTATTACTAAATTAAACTTGCTTCATTGGAAAGGCAGCAAGATGCATCCTCATTTCAATGTCTACTGAAATAATACAGGTTGACACCAGGAAACATTAACGCCACTGCATCCTTGCTGCTTTCTCATGTGGAAGTCTGTTTAATGTGAAAACAAGGTGATATCTAATTAGCACACAGGTAAGGAATTAAGAAAATCTTTATTTAAGGGTAAAGATGTTTCTCACAAAATCGTTGCCCCAATGCATCATTGAAATTCAACCTGGAAAGATGATTTTAATATATCACTTGTACATTTTGTATTGCTCTTCTGGTGACAATGTAGTTTGTTTTTGTCAATTACCATTTTAATAATAGGGTAAAGAAAATTAAGTGGATTTTTGAAAGAAAACAATACTGTCAATATACTATTAAAACAAATTAAAATGGTAAAAGTTATTGTACTTTAAGTAAAAATAAAAGAGCAAAAATATCCATCCCAGTTTTGGATTACTTTAATTAACAAAAAAAATGCATATAGCAAAGGATAGTTTCAATCTGCCTACCTCTGGGTTATGGGCCCAGCATGCTTCCATTGCAGTACTCTGCTGCACATGTAAGTGCAAGAGATCCTGAAGCACTCACTCATCATGGGAAAGTACCAATGTGTTTCTTTGTTGGTTGATGGAAGAAACATCTTACAAAAACTCTCCAGATTATTGACTTTTTAAAGTTTTTCTAGGAAACGTTCTAGATGAATGCTTATTAGCCTTTGTCAGTATGGACTTTTTGCAAAGTGTCTCTGTAGCGCAATCGGTTAGTGTGTTCGGCTATTAATCAAAAGGTTGGTGGTTCAATCCCACCCAGGGATGTAATTGACCTTGTGATCGGATTTTGGTGATATTTAAGTAGACAAGTCAAAATTTCAAACCCCCTGTTATGGTGTGGGTACCTGGCCTTCCCTGATGTAATCAGAGTTAGATTTGATTCAGTGATTTTATAAAAACAGCTAGGAAGCACAATTTAGCAGTAGGTTGCAGAGAAAAAAAATATGCTGGCAGAAAAATCCAATTGAGTGATTAAACAGCTCTTCATTTTCTGGCTTTATTTTTATGCTAACAAATTTGTTCTCTGAAAAGTGTCCACAAAGCCAAGTCTCTGATTAACACCTTTGTAAGGATGGTTTTTCACATATTACTAAATTAAACTTGCTTCATTGGAAAGGCAGCAAGATGCATCCTCATTTCAATGTCTACTGAAATAATACAGGTTGACACCAGGAAACATTAACGCCACTGCATCCTTGCTGCTTTCTCATGTGGAAGTCTGTTTAATGTGAAAACAAGGTGATATCTAATTAGCACACAGGTAAGGAATTAAGAAAATCTTTATTTAAGGGTAAAGATGTTTCTCACAAAATCGTTGCCCCAATGCATCATTGAAATTCAACCTGGAAAGATGATTTTAATATATCACTTGTACATTTTGTATTGCTCTTCTGGTGACAATGTAGTTTGTTTTTGTCAATTACCATTTTAATAATAGGGTAAAGAAAATTAAGTGGATTTTTGAAAGAAAACAATACTGTCAATATACTATTAAAACAAATTAAAATGGTAAAAGTTATTGTACTTTAAGTAAAAATAAAAGAGCAAAAATATCCATCCCAGTTTTGGATTACTTTAATTAACAAAAAAAATGCATATAGCAAAGGATAGTTTCAATCTGCCTACCTCTGGGTTATGGGCCCAGCATGCTTCCATTGCAGTACTCTGCTGCACATGTAAGTGCAAGAGATCCTGAAGCACTCACTCATCATGGGAAAGTACCAATGTGTTTCTTTGTTGGTTGATGGAAGAAACATCTTACAAAAACTCTCCAGATTATTGACTTTTTAAAGTTTTTCTAGGAAACGTTCTAGATGAATGCTTATTAGCCTTTGTCAGTATGTACTTTTTGCAAAGTGTCTCTGTAGCGCAATCGGTTAGTGTGTTCGGCTATTAACCAAAAGGTTGGTGGTTCAATCCCACCCAGGGATGTAATTGACCTTGTGATTGGATTTTGGTGATATTTAAGTAGACAAGTCAAAATTTCAAACCCCCTGTTATGGTGTGGGTACCTGGCCTTCCCTGATGTAATCAGAGTTAGATTTGATTCAGTGATTTTATAAAAACAGCTAGGAAGCACAATTTAGCAGTAGGTTGCAGAGAAAAAAAATATGCTGGCAGAAAAATCCAATTGAGTGATTAAACAGCTCTTCATTTTCTGGCTTTATTTTTATGCTAACAAATTTGTTCTCTGAAAAGTGTCCACAAAGCCAAGTCTCTGATTAACACCTTTGTAGGGATGGTTTTTCACCTATTACTAAATTAAACTTGCTTCATTGGAAAGGCAGCAAGATGCATCCTCATTTCAATGTCTACTGAAATAATACAGGTTGACACCAGGAAACATTAACGCCACTGCATCCTTGCTGCTTTCTCATATGGAAGTCTGTTTAATGTGAAAACAAGGTGATATCTAATTAGCACACAGGTAAGGAATTAAGAAAATCTTTATTTAAGGGTAAAGATGTTTCTCACAAAATCGTTGCCCCAATGCATCATTGAAATTCAACCTGGAAAGATGATTTTAATATATCACTTGTACATTTTGTATTGCTCTTCTGGTGACAATGTAGTTTGTTTTTGTCAATTACCATTTTAATAATAGGGTAAAGAAAATTAAGTGGATTTTTGAAAGAAAACAATACTGTCAATATACTATTAAAACAAATTAAAATGGTAAAAGTTATTGTACTTTAAGTAAAAATAAAAGAGCAAAAATATCCATCCCAGTTTTGGATTACTTTAATTAACAAAAAAAATGCATATAGCAAAGGATAGTTTCAATCTGCCTACCTCTGGGTTATGGGCCCAGCATGCTTCCATTGCAGTACTCTGCTGCACATGTAAGTGCAAGAGATCCTGAAGCACTCACTCATCATGGGAAAGTACCAATGTGTTTCTTTGTTGGTTGATGGAAGAAACATCTTACAAAAACTCTCCAGATTATTGACTTTTTAAAGTTTTTCTAGGAAACGTTCTAGATGAATGCTTATTAGCCTTTGTCAGTATGGACTTTTTGCAAAGTGTCTCTGTAGCGCAATCGGTTAGTGTGTTCGGCTATTAACCAAAAGGTTGGTGGTTCAATCCCACCCAGGGATGTAATTGACCTTGTGATCGGATTTTGGTGATATTTAAGTAGACAAGTCAAAATTTCAAACCCCCTGTTATGGTGTGGGTACCTGGCCTTCCCTGATGTAATCAGAGTTAGATTTGATTCAGTGATTTTATAAAAACAGCTAGGAAGCACAATTTAGCAGTAGGTTGCAGAGAAAAAAAATATGCTGGCAGAAAAATCCAATTGAGTGATTAAACAGCTCTTCATTTTCTGGCTTTATTTTTATGCTAACAAATTTGTTCTCTGAAAAGTGTCCACAAAGCCAAGTCTCTGATTAACACCTTTGTAAGGATGGTTTTTCACCTATTACTAAATTAAACTTGCTTCATTGGAAAGGCAGCAAGATGCATCCTCATTTCAATGTCTACTGAAATAATACAGGTTGACACCAGGAAACATTAACGCCACTGCATCCTTGCTGCTTTCTCATGTGGAAGTCTGTTTAATGTGAAAACAAGGTGATATCTAATTAGCACACAGGTAAGGAATTAAGAAAATCTTTATTTAAGGGTAAAGATGTTTCTCACAAAATCGTTGCCCCAATGCATCATTGAAATTCAACCTGGAAAGATGATTTTAATATATCACTTGTACATTTTGTATTGCTCTTCTGGTGACAATGTAGTTTGTTTTTGTCAATTACCATTTTAATAATAGGGTAAAGAAAATTAAGTGGATTTTTGAAAGAAAACAATACTGTCAATATACTATTAAAACAAATTAAAATGGTAAAAGTTATTGTACTTTAAGTAAAAATAAAAGAGCAAAAATATCCATCCCAGTTTTGGATTACTTTAATTAACAAAAAAAATGCATATAGCAAAGGATAGTTTCAATCTGCCTACCTCTGGGTTATGGGCCCAGCATGCTTCCATTGCAGTACTCTGCTGCACATGTAAGTGCAAGAGATCCTGAAGCACTCACTCATCATGGGAAAGTACCAATGTGTTTCTTTGTTGGTTGATGGAAGAAACATCTTACAAAAACTCTCCAGATTATTGACTTTTTAAAGTTTTTCTAGGAAACGTTCTAGATGAATGCTTATTAGCCTTTGTCAGTATGGACTTTTAGCAAAGTGTCTCTGTGGCGCAATCGGTTAGTGTGTTCAGCTATTAACCAAAAGGTTGGTGGTTCAATCCCACCCAGGGATGTAATTGACCTTGTGATCGGATTTTGGTGATATTTAAGTAGACAAGTCAAAATTTCAAACCCCCTCTTATTGTGTAGGGTACCTAGCCTTCTCTGATGTAATCAGAGTTAGATTTAATTGAGTGATTTTATAAAAACAGCTAGGAAGCACAATTTAGCAGTGGGTTGCAGAGAAAAAGAAATATGCTGGCAAAAAAATCCAATTGAGTGATTAAACAGCTCTTCATTTCTGGCTTTATTTTTATGCTAACAAATTTGTTCTCTGAAAAGTGTCCACAAAGCCAAGTCTCTGATTAACACCTTTGTAGGGATGGTTTTTCACATATTACTAAATTAAACTTGCTTCATTGGAAAGGCAGCAAGATGCATCCTCATTTCAATGTCTACTGAAATAATACAAGTTGACACCAGGAAACATTAACGCCACTGCATCCTTGCTGCTTTCTCATGTGGAAGTCTGTTTAATGTGAAAACAAGGTGATATCTAATTAGCACACAAGTAAGGAATTAAGAAAATCTTTATTTAAGGGTGAAGATGTTTCTCACAAAATCGTTGCCCCAATGCATCATTGAAATTCAAGCTGGAAAGATGATTTTAATATATCACTTGTACATTTTGTATTGCTCTTCTGGTGACAATGTAGTTTGTTTTTGTCAATTACCATTTTAATAATAGGGTAAAGAAAATTAAGTGAATTTTTGAAAGAAAACAATACTGTCAATATACTATTAAAACAAATTAAAATGGTAAAAGTTATTGTACTTTAAGTAAAAATAAAAGAGGCAAAATATCAATCCCAGTTTTGGATTACTTTAATTAACAAAAAAAATGCATATAGCAGAGGATAGTTTCAATCTGCCTACCTCTGGGTTATGGGCCCAGCATGCTTCCATTGCTGTACTCTGCTGCACATGTAAATGCAAGAGATCCTGAAGCACTCACTCATCATGGGAAAGTACCAATGTGTTTCTTCGTTGGTTGATGGAAGAAACATCTTACAAAAACTCTCCAGATTATTGACTTTTTAAAGTTTTTCTAGGAAACGTTTTAGATGAATGCTTATTAGCCTTTGTCAGTGTTTACTTCTGCAAAGTGTCTCTGTGGCGCAATCAGTTAGTGTGTACGGCTACTAACCAAAAGGTTGGTGGTTCAATCACACCCAGGGACGTAATTGACCTTGTGATCAGATTTTGGTGATCTTTAAGTAGACAAGTCAAAATTTCAAACCCCCTGTTATGGTGTAGGGTACCTGGCCTTCTCTGATGTAATTAGATTTGATTCAGTGATTTTATAAAAACAGCTAGGAAGCACAATTTAGCAGTGGGTTGCAGAGAAAAAAAATATGCTGGCAAAAAAATCCAATTGAGTGATTAAACAGCTCTTCATTTTCTGGCTTTATTTTTATGCTAACAAATTTGTTCTCTGAAAAGTGTCCACAAAGCCAAGTCTTTGATTAACACCTTTGTAGGGATGGTTTTTCACCTATTACTAAATTAAACTTGCTTCATTGGAAAGGCAGCAAGATGCATCCTCATTTCAATGTCTACTGAAATAATACAAGTTGACACCAGGAAACATTAACGCCACTGCATCCTTGCTGCTTTCTCATGTGGAAGTCTGTTTAATGCGAAAACAAGGTGATATCTAATTATCACACAGGTAAGGAATTAAGAAAATCTTTATTTAAGGGTGAAGATGTTTCTCACAAAATCGTTGCCCCAATGCATCATTGAAATTCAAGCTGGAAAGATGATTTTAATATATCACTTGTACATTTTGTATTGCTCTTCTGGTGACAATGTAGTTTGTTTTTGTCAATTACCATTTTAATAATAGGGTAAAGAAAATTAAGTGGATTTTTGAAAGAAAACAATACTGTCAATATACTATTAAAACAAATTAAAATGGTAAAAGTTATTGTACTTTAAGTAAAAATAAAAGAGCCAAAATATCAATCCCAGTTTTGGATTACTTTAATTAACAAAAAAAAAGCATATAGCAGAGGATAGTTTCAATCTGCCTACCTCTGGGTTATGGGCCCAGCATGCTTCAATTGCTGTACTCTGCTGCACATGTAAGTGCAAGAGATCCTGAAGCACTCACTCATCATGGGAAAGTACCAATGTGTTTCTTCGTTGGTTGATGGAAGAAACATCTTACAAAAACTCTCCAGATTATTGACTTTTTAAAGTTTTTCTAGGAAACGTTTTAGATGAATGCTTATTAGCCCTTGTCAGTACATACTTTTGCAATGTGTCTCTGTGGCGCAATCAGTTAGTGTTTACGGCTATTGACCAAAAGGTTGGTGGTTCAATCCCACCCAGGTACGTAATTGACCTTGTTATCAGATTTTGGTGATCTTTAAGTAGACAAGTCAAAATTTCAAACCCTCTCTTATTGTGTAGGGTACCTGGCCTTCTCTGATGTTATCAGAGTTAGATTTGATTCAGTGATTTTATAAAAAACAGCTAGGAAGCACAATTTAGCAGTGGGTTGCAGAGAAAAAAAATATGCTGGCAAAAAAATCCAATTGAGTGATTAAACAGCTCTTCATTTTCTGGCTTTATTTTTATGCTAACAAATTTGTTCTCTGAAAAGTGTCCACAAAGCCAAGTCTCTGATTAACACCTTTGTAGGGATGGTTTTTCACCTATTACTAAATTAAACTTGCTTCATTGGAAAGGCAGCAAGATGCATCCTCATTTCAATGTCTACTGAAATAATACAGGTTGACACCAGGAAACATTAACGCCACTGCATCCTTGCTGCTTTCTCATGTGGAAGTCTGTTTAATGTGAAAACAAGGTGATATCTAATTAGCACACAGGTAAGGAATTAAGAAAATCTTTATTTAAGGGTGAAGATGTTTCCCACAAAATCGTTGCCCCAATGCATCATTGAAATTCAAGCTGGAAAGATGATTTTAATATATCACTTGTACATTTTGTATTGCTGTTCTGGTGACAATGTAGTTTGTTTTTGTCAATTACCATTTTAATAATAGGGTAAAGAAAATTAAGTGGATTTTTGAAAGAAAACAATACTGTCAATATACTATTAAAACAAATTAAAATGGTAAAAGTTATTGTACTTTAAGTAAAAATAAAAGAGACAAAATATCAATCCCAGTTTTGGATTACTTTAATTAACAAAAAAAAATGCATATAGCAGAGGATAGTTTCAATCTGCCTACCTCTGGGTTATGGGCCCAGCATGCTTCCATTGCAGTACTCTGCTGCCACCGTGGGCATGTGTAGAAGGGGCACTGCTACTGTTGGCATTATGTGTGTAAGCTGCACTGATATGGTGGTTATGTGTATAAAGGGCACTGCGACTGTGGGTATTATTATTATTATTATTATTATTATTATTATTACATGCGGTGTAATGACAATAAGATAGTGCTACTGTGTGGCGTATTTTGATTTGGGGTGCTATTGTGTGGCCATGCCCCTTCCTTGTGATACCACACCTTCTTTTTTTAAGGAGCGCACTGTCCCTTTATTAAGTATTGGAGAGAGGGCCCAAATTAATAGTTTGCAGGGAGGCGCCAAACACCCTAGCACTGGCCCTTTGGTAGGGGACAGGATTTGCTTCTGCTTGTGCACATATGTTATGATTGCCAGCCAACAGCACTGGTTTTGCCTATAACACTAACTATAAATATTTTGAATTGGTCCTGGACCACCAATCCAAGGCACCCCTGCAAGTGTCCTGAGGCACCCCAGGGTGCAGTTTGAGAACCACTGGTCTAGTGAGTACCCAGGATAATTATTGTAGCTGGTCTGCGGGTAACAGCTCTCAGATCCACTTCTAGAAAAAATGCAGCAATGTAATTTGAGTGACAAACTGCAGAGATGAACCCTTTCTGTGACTGCTGCACAGGGATCACACAAACTCTATTCATAGGGCTGACTTCACTTAGGGGAGATGTTCTCACCCCGCAAAGAAGTGCGAGTATATACCGCACTTACGGTACCATTGGATTTACAGATATTTTCTTGCAATACACTATGGGGGTCATTCTGAGTTGATTGCTCGCTAGCAGTTTTTAGCAGCCATGCAAACGCATTGTCGCTGCCCACTGGAGAGTGTATATTCACTTTGGAGAAGTGCGAACACTTGAGCAGCCGAGCGCCTGCAAAATCGTTTCAAAATAAGACCAGCACTGTAGTTACACTTCGTGTGCGTTGATTCTAACAACCGAGGGACGGCTTTTGATGTCACACACCCATCCAGCGAATGCCCAGCCACGTCTGCATTTCTTCTGCCACGCCTGCATTTTTCCAAGCACTCCCTGAAAACGGTCAGTTGACACCCAGAAACGCCCTCTTTCTGTCAATCTCCTTGTGGCCTGTTCTGTGATTGGAATAATCGCTAGAACTAGTGCAAAACCACAATGGACTTTGTACCCGTACGATGCGCATGCACATTACGGAGCATGCGCATGCACAGATTAGCCATTTTTTTTCAACTGATTGCTACGCAGCGAACAACGGCAGCAAGCGATCAACTCGGAATGACCCCCTATATACATAGAAACATGGATTTTTACTGCAGGAATTATGGTTAGTTTAGGGGTATCGGTTAGGGTCAACAGAGGTGTAGCTAGGGGTCCAAGCGCCCCTGGCAAAGTAAGGGACTGGCGCCCCCCCTTTCGATAAAGCATTGCAGTCCATTGGCGGTTACCATGTTGGAGCCACAGCAACTGACCCCCTCCCCCACACGCTGCCCTACATCATCGGCTGGGATTCACTGTTGGTGTGAAGCCACTGGGAACATTCTGGTAGCATTAGCAGCAGTCTGTGTCATAGATAGGGAAGGCAGAAGGTTAACTAGCTAATAGCAGTCTGTTGGCAGCAGAGGCTGGGCGGGGGGCTGAGAATGAGCCAACGCTGATCAGTGTCCAGTCTGCTCAGACAAAAATATTTTGTGATCAGGGCTGGTTCTAGACCAAAGGAGCCAATGGCAAAAATTTCCTTTGGCACCCCCCCCCCCCCCCACACACACACACACATACACACACACACACACACACACACACACACAAACACACACACACACACACACACACACACACACACACCCACCAAAAAAGAACATATCCCAGTTTAACATAACGCTATGTGGTGCAAGGTGTGGAGCTGGTCACTTGTATCAGACCTCTGACATTTGCCTTTTCACCCATATTGCATACTTTTTCTTGCAGGTTGTGTCTTAATTCAAGAAGTGTTCTAAGTACTTCAGCTTAGTATCTTTACTGACCCCTCTTTACCCCACACTACATAACTGACCCCTCTATACCCTACACTACATCACTGACCTTTCTATAACCATCACTGCATTACTGACCCCTCTATACAGTACACTGACCTCTATATACCTGCTAGTACATCCCTGATGCCTATATTCCCTAAGCTAAATCCCTGACGCCTCTATTCCCTACGCTACATCCCTGACGCCTCTATTCCCTATGCTACATCCCTGACGCCTCTATACCCTACGCTACATCCCTGATGCCTCTATTCCCTACGCTACATTCCTGATGCCTCTATAACCTACGCTACATCCCTGACGCCTCTATACCCTACGCTACATCCCTGACGCCTCTATACAGTACAATGCATTACTGATCCCTCTAGACCATACATCCTCATTACATCAGAGAGATAGTGAAACACTGGAAAAAATAAGGATAAAGTGGACTACAGAAACTGATGCTCTAAACAAAGGAGAGAGAGAGAAAAGCACAAGGGAAAGTGGGCAATCGGAACACCATAGAGAGAGGAGAGATAGAAATGCCTGAAAAAGTAAAGGGGGTTGGGTATGGCATCCGGCGCTCGGGATTCCAGCAGTCACATGATACCTAATCCTAATCCTAACCCTCTGGGGGGGTGGCGGATAGGGCTAACCCTCAGGGGGTGGCAGCTAGGACTAACCCCCCCCCCCTCCTAGTGCCTTCCCTAACACCCCCTCCCCCGGTCCTAACCCTCCCTCCAATACTCGCCTTCGGGATGTTGGCTGTCTGTGTGCCGGCACCAGTCTCCCAAGTGGTGTCAGGATTCCAACATCGGTCAAATGACCGCCGGTATACCGTCTGCCGGGATGGTAAATGTATCCTGAGGACAGGTAGTGAGTGTGGAGGGATAGGTGGTTCAGTAAAATGTAACAGCTCAAACTGCGATCATTCACTGATAAATTGATTTATAGCTCTCCCTTTTTAACCATTGCAGTCATAAAAGCAATGTTTTTTAAACTTTTAAATAAAGCTTGTTAGCATCCCCAGCACACTGTATATGCTGGGAGATGTAGTTCTCAATATGAAAACATTTAATTACTGTATGAACTCTAATTCCCCAACTGAAACCTCTCACAAACACACACTCCTAAATCTAGTACACACACACACACACATTTCCCCAGTACTGACAACTCTCATCACTTCCACACACTGACAACTCCCTCCTGCTCCTCTCCCCACTGACACTGACAGCTCCCTCACAGTCACACACATCCTCCACCCCCCCACCCCCCCCACACACACACTGATAGCACACATGCACAAATCCCCCCCTCCTCGACACTAACTGTCACGGACTGCTTGGGCAGCAGGGGGCAGGCTCTGACTTGAAGTGCTGAAATTCAACAGCTCTCTCGAACTTGCAAGGCATGGCTGTGCAGCTGTCTCCAGCCATCTCCTTGCCCACTGTGTAATTTGTGGCGTTCTCTGATGTTCCCCGCTCTGCCTCTACAACCGGCACATAATGTACAGCAGTGGTGACTCCTGAGTATGGGCCTGGAGAACTCCGCCTACCGGGGGGTAGGGATTAATAATTTCAAAGGGGCAGAGCTAGGAGTGAAGCAGTGGACAGCAGTTGAGGGGCGTTTCAAACTGTAACAGGGTTGGGACAATTTCAGTATCCTTCCCTCACCGTCTAATTGGTCAGTCCCACGCTGATTGCCATAGCGCCCTTTCGAGACTGCAGAACTCTATCCCTTAGCCACGGTTGGCACAGCTGGATGGTGCCCCTGGCAAGTGCCATCCTGGCCAAGGGGTAGATACGCCCCTGAGGGTCAGGGCCAGAAACAGAAATCTCGGGGCCCAGTACACTGATATCCCTGGGGCCCCCTCAACCCCCCCTTAACTTGGCAGAGGGATCTTTAAAAAAAAATGGAGCCTTTGACTCGGACCGTCAGTGAGGCCGGCAGGTGGTTTTCATACTGGGCTATCCAGCTCTTCGGTGGCGGTGGCAGGGACATTCAGAAAAGGGCCAGCACAGCAACATGCATAATAATGGCAATACAGTATGGACCACAGGGACTGGACAAAGTGATGGGGTAAAAGGAGGGGGGAGGGTTTAGTTGGCCTGTTAATTGTTTTCCTGCTTAAATTGAGCAGTTGGTGGATACACTTTAAAAAGCAATATTGGCACTGTGGCCCCATTATTTCTGTTCTTAATACTTGGAGCCCTGAACAAGTGTCCCCTTTGTCTCCCCTGTCACCGGGCCTGTTCAGGCGTTACCTATGGAGAAGCTGCGACATGACATCCTAGGACACGATACTGCACCATGCATCACCATTATATTTCAGTGTGCCTTGTCAATATTTAAATCTTGTTCTGTGTGACGTGAGTTGTAAATGGTTGAAAATCTCTGTGCTACAGTATCGTCACCATGTAGTTATAACAACACCGCAAAACCACCAAAAGACGTGTTTTGGTAGAGGGACTGCTGGAGGGGCCCATTGGGGCCCCCAGTTTGCTACCCCACCCCAGTATACCTGTGTTGTAGCCAGTGGAAGGGGCACTATCTTCCCGGTGATCTCTTCGGGAAGATGGTGCCGCACATAGAAAGCAAAGACTCTGGCTGCACTCTCCTGCCCTCGCTCTAAGCAAGGTGATCGGGCCACAAAAGGACCCCTGTCGGACCCCTGCCGGACCCCGGCCTGTGGGCCACAAAAGGATGCATTGGGGGCGGCATGCGGCCCATGGGTTTGACACCCCTGCCCTAGAGTATCAAAATTTGTTTCACGGCACCCCTAGGCCAAAGTTTTTTTTATTGAGAAATTCAGAAAAAAATATAAAATTAAGTAAATTGTGTTTATAGCATGTCATCCTCAGGTTCAGTTATGTTGTGAGGGAATGGTTTTGCCAATTTAATAAAGTATAAATAATTTTAATTGGACCTGGACCACCAAACTATGCTACCAGTGCAAGAACCCCAGTTTGGAAACTACTGCCATAAAATAAACCTTTTTTGTTTTTTTTAAACTGCATGTAATACACCTTAGAGCTCAGTTCCTAAAAGGTTTTAAACCCTTGCATACAGTAAACTACACATATTTAAAAATCCTACACCGGGCACAAGTGCTCACGGGCCAATTTCATGGCAGTCTCGGATAGGAGGGCATTGTGGATTCACCAAGGGAATGCTGATGCTGACTCCAAGAAGAAAGGGAGTCTCTTCCCTATGAAGGTGAAGCCTTGTTTGGCGACGGCCTAGTTAATTTGATCTCGGCAGCTCCCGCAGGTAAGTCATCCTTCTTGCCCTATGTTCCCTCTCAACGGATGAAGACGCATCATTATCTGACGCAGTCATTTCGGCCCAATAGATATGCAAGAAGTTAAGATTCCCCTTTCTTTGCAGGTAGAGGAAGGAAAAGAGGGAAGAGGTCTGTAGCCTCTTCAAGATCGCAGGAGCAGAGATCGTCCTCTGCTTCTGCCAAATCCACTGCATGACGCTGGGGCTCTCTTGCAGGAGCCCGCACCAGTGGGGGGCACGTCTAAAACTCTTCAGTCAGTTCTGAATTCATTCGGACCAGGACTCGTGGGTTTTACAAATAGTGTCCCAAGGGTACAAACTGGGGTTTCAAGACGTTCCCCCTCACCGATTGTTCAAATCAGCCTTAGTCAGCAGGGAGAAGGTTTTTATTCAAGCCTCTTCGTGGTCCCGTAGCCGGACGGCTCAGTCAGACCAATCTTAAATCTGAAATCCCTTAATTTCTACCTAAAGAAATTCAATTTCAAGATGGAATCTCTCAGGGTAGTGATCTCCAGTCCGGGGGATAAAGGAGATTTCATGGTTTTGGTAGACATAAAGGATGCCTACTTATATGTTCCCATTTAGCCACTGCATCAAGCTACCTGAGGTTTGCAATTCAGGATTGTCATTACCAATTTCAGACGTTGCCGTTTGGTCTGTCCACGGCTCCGAGGATTTTCACCAGGGTGATGGCGGAAATGATGGTTCTCCTTCGCAAGCAAGGAGTCACAATTATCCCGTACTTGGATGATCTCCTGATAAAGGCGAGATCCAGGGACCAGTTGGTGCAAAACATCTACTCTCCCTGACAGTTCTTCAACAACATGGTTGGCTCCTAAACTTGCCAAAATCGCAGTTGGTCCCAATGACGCGGTTGTTGTTTTTGGGAGTGATACTGGACACAGAAGAGGTTTTCTTCTAGTGGAAAGGCTCTGGAGATCCAGAGTCTGGTCAAACAAATTCTGAAACCAGCAAGAGTGTTAATCCATCAATGCATTCAGTTGCTGGGGAAGATGGTTGCGGCCTACAAGGCCATTCAGTTTGGCAGGTTCCATGCCAGAGTGTTCCAGTGGGACCTGTTGGACAAGTGGTCCGGATCCCACCTACACATGCACCGGAGGATAATCCTGTCTTCCAAGACCAGAATCTCACTCCATTGGTGGCTGCACAGTTCTCACCACCTAGAGGGGCGATGGTTCGGGATCCAGGACGGGATCCTAGGGACCACGGATGCAACCCTCCGAGGCTGGAGAGCAGTCACACAGGGGGAAAACATCCAAGGAAGATGGTCAAGTCTTCCTTGGATGTTTTCATCTCCACATAAATGTTCTGGAGTTAAGGGCCATTTAATAACTGCAGACACAGTACGCACTGGGACGGGTGCCCAGCATCCTCTACGGACTAAGAGAAAAGGATTTACCGGTAGGTATTAAAATCCTATTTTCTCTAACGTCCTAGAGGATGCTGTGGACTCCGTAAGGACCATGGGGATAGACGGGCTCCGCAGGAGACATGGGCACTTTAAGAAAGACTTTAGTTCTGGGTGTGCACTGGCTCCTCCCTCTATGCCCCTCCTCCAGAACTCAGTTTGATACTGTACCCAGTGGAGACTGGGTGCTTTTCAGGAGCTCTCCTGAGCTTTCTGACAGAAAGTATTTTGTTAGGTTTTTAATTTTCAGGGAGCACTGCTGGCAACAGACTCCCTCATCGAGGGACTGAGGGGAGAGAAGCAGCCCTACTCTCTGAGTTGCAAGGTCCTGCTTCTTAGGCTACTGGACACCATTAGCTCCAGTGGGATTGGTACGCAGGATCTCACCCTCGCCGTCCGTCCCAGAGCCGCGCCGCCGTCCCCCTCGCAGAGCCGGAAGATAGAAGCCGGGTGAGTATGAGAAGAAAAGAAGACTTCAGAGGCGGCAGAAGACTTCATGATCTTCACTGAGGTAACGCACAGCACTGCAGCTGTGTGCCTTTGCTCCCATACACCTCACATACTCCGGTCACTGTAAGGGTGCAGGGCGCAGGGGGGCGCCCTGGGCAGCAATATAAACCTCTTTCGCAAAAATATAACATATATACAGCTGGGCACTTTATATATGTATAAGCCCCCACCAATTTTACAGTTTAAGCGGGACAGACGCCCGCCTCCGAGGGGGCGGGGCTTCTCCCTCAGCACTCACCAGCGCCATTTTTTCTCCACAGCACCGCTGAGAGGAAGCTCCCCGGACTCTACCCTGCTTATACCACGTTAGACAAGAGGGTTGAAAAGAGGGGTGGGGGGGGGCACATAATTCGCAAATTACATACAGCAGCACTACTGGGCAAACATTAAGTTACTGTTTTATTCCTGGGTTATATAGCGCTGGGGGTTGTGCTGGCATACTCTCTCTCTGTCTCTCCAAAGGGCCTTGTGGGGAAACTGTCTTCAGAAAAAGCATTCCCTGTGTGTGTAGTGTGTCGGTACACGTGTGTCGACATGTCTGAGGAAGAAGGCTATATTAGAGAGGAGCGGGAGCAAATAAATGTGGTGTCTCCGCCGACAGCTGATTGGATGGATATGTGGAATGTTTTAAATGCTAGTGTAAACTCATTGCACAAAAGATTAGACAAGGCAGAAGCTTTGGGACAGTCAGGGTTTCAACCCATGCCTGATCCTATGTTGCAGGAACTGTCAGGGTCTCATAAGCGCCCACTATCCCAGATTGTTGACACAGATACCGACACGGATTCTGACTCCAGTGTCGATTACGATGATGCAAAGTTACAGCCAAAATTGGCAAAATCCATTCGATTTATGATTATGGCAATAAAAGATGTTTTGCACATCACAGAGGAACCCCCTGTCGCTGACAAGAGGGTACATATGTACAAGGGAAAGAAGCCTGAGGTAACCTTTCCCCCCTCACACGAGCTGAACGAGTTATGTGAAAAAGCTTGGGAATCTCCAGATAAAAGACTGCAGATTTCCAAAAGGATTCTTATGGCGTATCCTTTCCCATCAACGGATAGGTTACGATGGGAATCCTCCCCTAGGGTGGACAAAGCATTAACACGCTTATCCAAGAAGGTAGCCCTCCCGTCCCAGGATACGGCTACCCTCAAAGAGTGTGCTGACCGCAAACAGGAGATTACCCTGAAGTCCATTTATACACATTCAGGTACCTTACTCAGACCGGCAATTGCGTCGGCCTGGGTGTGTAGTGCTGTAGCGGCATGGACAAATACCTTATCTGAGGGGATGGATAGCCTAGACAAGGATACTATTTTATTGACCCTGGGGCATATAAGAGATGATGTCCTATATATGTGTGTATGCAAACTACAGGTGGTGCTGCAGGGCCCACACCCTTTTACTTGTCTTGTAGAGCAGCTCTGAAGCTGTTACAGTGCCCAGCTGCTGCAAGAAATCAGCTTGAATGCTTCAGGGGCTTGGGCATGGCCAACATGAGCCCCACACCGAAGGAGGGTGGGGGTGTTTAACGCAAACTTGGGGTTATCCAAGCGCCGCAAAAGGCCGCCATGCCCTGCATGCCCCTTTTCTCTTTTCATATACAGATGAGGGTTCCAGCCAACTTTGGCCCACTGCTTGGATGACATCACCGTATGCAAATCCGTCTGCTGCAGACCTTCCCCCAGGAATGCTTGCAATAGTTGTTGCATATGGTTTAATGTCTGAGGGTGCTTCAGTATTAGGCAGCCTTCCGCCCTCCCATGTTCATCTGAAAAGATGTGGTCTCCCTGCAGTTGTTGTCCCCAGACGAGAGTTCCCTTGTGCTTCCTCAGTTAAATCTCCTTAACTTGACGGGGGTGTGCCCGAGCAGCCGCCCTCCCCAGCCCTATCCCAACACATACTTATCTTGCATATGAGATCTCTTGATCATGAAGATAGTTCTCACAGGTTGAGGTTCATCCTGGCCCCGCTCCCCGCTGGAGAGCGCTGATGAGGACAGCAGCGGGGCTTCAGCAGAAGGGTGAGTATGTGTGGCCAGAGACCTCCCTTCCCATGTGCAGGCCTGCAGAGTATGCCACGCAGGATGGGGCATGTGGCACTCTCCCTCCCAGGGGCTCTTCCAGATGTAGCTCCTCAGCAGTATTTTTCCCGGGCTGCGCGGCGCTCTCCCCGACTGGCATCCGCCCTGGAACACTGCCTTCCTCAACGCAGCATCAGCAGGGGGCCCTGGCCTCATCACCATCCCAGGTCTTTCTCATGTATGTATCATGTATGTGTGTGTGATATATGTATGAATCATATATGTTTGTGATATATATATATATATCTATCTATCTATCTATCCATCGTATGTGTGTGTATATATATATGTATCTATCATGTATGTATGTATGTATCTATCTTGTATGTATGTGTTCTATCTATCTATCTATCTATCTATCGTGTGTGTGATATATGTATGTATCTATCATGTATGTGTTATATGTATGTATCACACCTTCCTCTATACATATACATACATACATACATACATACATACATACACACACACCTATATCTGTACGTACACTGACATACACACACCAACATCTATACATAAACACGCTGACCCCTAAACGTACACCAACGTACCCACACCTGCATCTATACCTACACATGCTGACACGTGGACGTACACCGGCTTACCCACATGTGAATCTATACATACATGTGCTGACACCTGGACATACACTGATGTACCCACACCTAACATCTATACATACACATGCTAACACCTGGACGTATACAGACGTACCCACATTTGCATCCATGCATATATAGATGTAGGTGTGTGTACGTCAGTGTACGTCCAGGTGTCAACGCGTGTATGTATAGATGCAGGTGTGGGTACGTCTGTGTATGTCCAGGTGTCAGAATGTGTATGTATAGATGCAGGTGTGGGAACGTCAGTGTAGGTTCAGGTGTTAGCGCGTGTATGTATAGATGCAGGTGCTTGTATGTCCAGATGTCAGTGCATGTATGTATAGATGCAAGTGTGGGTACGTCGGTGTATGTCCATTTGTCAGCGCGTGTATATATAGATGCAGGTGCTTGTATGTTGGTGTATGTCCAGGTGTCAGCATGTGTATGTATAGATGCAGGTGTGGGAATGTTGGTGTATGTCCAGGTGTCAGGGCGTGTATGTATGGATATTAGGTGTGGGTACATCAGTGTATGTCCAGGTGTTAGCGCATGTATGTATAGATGCAGGATAATAATCACACAGCGTGCCCCCCACCAACCACAAACCTCCCCCACCCCCCTGTATGACATAAACACCGCTAATTCCACTTACACACAATAATTTCAGTTTGCGACCAGGAGCCGGCAATGTATGTGCACCCAAATGAAGCCACTGTACATGCCCTGCAGGCTGCTATGTACTGCACAGGTGCAACAAATGTAAATGCCCTATCTTTAAAATGGGGCATATTTTACTAAATTAAAAAAACCTGTAACTTTCTGTAAAACCTTAACCCCAAAAGGCACTACACTAACATCGGGGTGTAGAGTTGGATCTTGATCCAAGGCACCAACAGGCTAAAGCTTTGACTGTTCCCAGGATGCCTTGCACCGCCTCCTCTATAACCCTGCCCAGTGGCGTAACTAGACCTTTGTGGGCCCCATAGCAAAATTCTGAATGGGCCCACCAGCACTCAACAAGAATGAGTGGCGTTTGGGGTCAGAAAAGTAGAGGGGAAGGGGTCTGACAGAGTAGGGGGCAGGACATGAATGAATAGAAACTGAGGTGTCCATTATATAAAGAAATACAGTATGTGTGTCTGTGTGTATATCACACACACACACACATATAAGGGAAATTCAAATGCCCTCAATTATTGCGCACATTACACTCTGGTTTAGGTGCACAAAGCACCTAAACCTGAATAAAGTAATGGGCGCGATCATGAAAAGACACCGTTTGGTTGCCCAAATGGGTCTCTTTGCACACATTTCAGCTTGTTTCCCCTGGGGGTAGCGAGCTGAAATAAACATGTCGCACCCGTTGGCAGCAACATTAGAATAGCTGCTGACGGGCACGATTGAGGGAGGAAAGGGACATTTGAATCCAGCCCATAGATGCAATGTGAATATGTAATTTGTACCTTCCTATCTTAAAATGTATATAGTAGTGTTTACACTAGAGGTCTTTCCGAACCCCCTAATCCTAACATTGTAATTTGCTTTAGGGCGCACCTCCAATTAGTCTAGTGTTTCGTATTTTCACATTAAATACTTTCTTGCATTGGTTGGTTAAAGATTAGATCATATATTTTTCTAGATATAGCTGTGCATAGTCTACAAGGCTACATGCTTCTCCCCTAACTAGAGATGTGCAGCGGGCATTTTTCGTGTTTCATGTTTTGGTTTTGGTTTCGGATCCGCAGTTGTGTTTTGGATACGGACGCGTTTTGGCAAAACCACCCTTTCGGGTTTTGTATTCGGGTGATTTTTTTTTAAAACCTCAAACAGCTAAAATCATAGAATTTGGGGGTAATTTTGATCCTATAGTATTAAGCTCAATAACCATAATTTCTACTCCTTTCCAGTCTATTCTGAACACCTCACACCTCCCAATATTATTTTTAGTCCTAAAATTTGCACCAAGGTCCCTGGATGACTAAGCTAAGCGACCCAAGTGGGCAGCACAAACACCTGGCCCATCTAGGAGTGGCACTGCAGTGTCAGACAGGATGGCACTTAAAAAAATAGCCCCAAACAGCACATGATGCAAAGATAAATAAAAAAAGAGGCGCAAGATGAAATTGTAGTGTGTCTCTCCTGCTCAGTGTCAGTTCTCAGTAGTATCCTCATCAGTGCTCAGTATCACTGCTCATTGTCTTGTGCTGCAATGTGGTGCTCAGTATACTAGAGTACATCACTAATAGTCCAGTGCTGCATCTTGCTGCTCAGTGTCAGTTCTAGTATCCTCATCAGTGCTCAGTATCACTGCTCATTGTCTTGTGCTGCATTGTGGTGCTCAGTATACTACAGAACATTACTAATAGTCCAGTGCTGCATCTGGCTGCTCAGTGTCAGTTCTAGTAATCTCATCAGTGCTCCGTATCACTGCTCATTGTCTTGTGGTGCTCAGTATACTACAGTACATTACTAATACTCCAGTGTCTTGTGCCGCATATGGCTGCTGTAGGGTGCTGTGGTAGTGTCCTGTCACTGTGCATATGTCATCATTCCAGTCACAGTGATATCTGGTATCTATCTAGTGGTATCTAATTCCAGACATTACCACCGTCTAATTCCAGATATATTACTGGCATATAATTCCACACATTAAAAAATGGAGAACAAAAAGGTGGAGGGTAAAATAGGGAAAGATCAAGATCCACTTCCACCTAGTGCTGAAGCTGCTGCCACTAGTCAAGGCAGAGACAATTCAATGCCATCAACATTATGTAATGATTATACGATACATTATATATCATATCATTGTATGGTTGTAAAATACAACTTAAAAACTTTAATGAATAAATACATAAAGTAGCTTTTATGTAACCTTTTTAAACCTATTAGCATAGACCGAATCTCATCGTGTGTATAGGCCTTTAGTTCAACAACAGCATGGGACCAGTTAGTGTGTTTTGACCACTGCACAGCACCTGGTGTTATATAGTAAGCACCACTATGGCATAGTATACAGCATTATGGGCCTGATATGAGTGTGACCAGCGGTGATGTGGAATGCAGTAGGAGGTGCTGTTTAGCAAGCACCACTTCTATATTCACCATGCAGTATATTGTGTGAATATAGAAGTGTTGGCTGTGTTATGTATTAGAGTAATTATTGCAGCTCCCAGCTAAAATTGCAACAATGTAATTTAGTGACAAGCTGCAGAGATTAACCCTTTCTGTGGCTGCTGCACAACCTCTATTCATATCGCTGAATTCAATTAGGGAGATGTTCTCACCCCGCGAGCAAGCGCAGGTATATGCCACACTTAAATGTATGGGTATGGTCTCCATAAAATGAGCGTAGCCTTGCAGACAAAGACTACCTTACACCCTAGTTCTTGACCCTGCACCAACAGACCTCGGCCACCACAGGGAAAAAAGTACAGTAATTTCCACCATGTTAAGCCCCACACATTAATGCCCTTTGGAACATATTATGTCACTCACCACAATATCTGTGATACACTATGCCCTACAGTAAAGCTTCTAATTACTTTTACAAAAACTGCTCAACGCCAAGAGTTTCACGTGCTGGGTGTCATGCTCATTGCCAGGGGTTTCACTCTCTGGGTGTCATGCTCATTGCCAGGGGGAACGCAGTAGGAGGTGTTATATAGTAAGCACCACTATGGCATAGTATATAGCATTATATATATTGTGAGCACTGGTGATGTCGAGTGCAGTAGAGCTGCTGCTGGGTAATTACAATTTACTACAACCACCAATATATTCTGCTGCACTATATATATGCAAAGCTAATTCTGCTGGGTAATTACAATTGACTACAACCACCAATATATCTGCTGCACTATATCTATATTTGCAAAGCTAATTCTGCTGGGTAATTACAATTGACTACAACCACCAATATATTCTGCTGCACTATATCTATATATGCAAAGCTAATTCTGCTGAGTAATTACAATTGACTACAACCACCAATATATTCTGCTGCACTATATCTATATATGCAAAGCTAATTTTGCTGGGTAATGCAAATTGAAACATTATTGCATAGTATGTTTATTTTTAAGTACTTTTTTAAAGTTTTGAATGATATAGACCCAGTTTAATCTTTGTGGAATGCCTGGTTGTTGTTTTTAAGGTAATTTATTGCCTGACATTTGAGGTGGGGGGGGGTTTGGTTACAGATTTCAATTATTGGTTTTACTTGTAATAGTCTTCTACTTAAGTCCAATGGTGTAGGCTGTGCAAAGCCGTTTGGCTGCGCATTTATTGATCCAAGCGTGCATTTTTATCAAAGCGTGATAAAATTGACACATAACAGCAGTGTTCAATCAGCGTTAATTTATCTTCAGCTGATATCGATTGTGAATTGACGTTTCTTCTCTTCTTGTCACCTCCAGGTAATTACAATTGACTACAACCACCAATATATTCTGCTGCACTATATCTATATATGCAAAGCTAATTCTGCTGGGTAATGCAAATTGAAACATTATTGCATAGTATGTGACTTTGAAGTACTTTTTTAAAGTTTTGAATGATATAGACCCAGTTTAATCTTTGTGGAATGCCTGGTTGTTGTTTTTAAGGTAATTTATTGCCTGGCATTTGAGGGGGTGGGGTGTGGTTACAGATTTCAATTATTGGTTTCACTTGTAATAGTCTTCTACTTAAGTCCAATGGTGTAGGCTGTGCAAAGCCGTTTGGCTGCGCATTTATTGATCCAAGCGTGCATTTTTATCAAAGCGTGATAAAATTGACACATAACAGCAGTGTTCAATCAGCGTTCAATCGAAGTGAAAAAGAAGGAAAACAGAAGCACACCAATCTAACAAAACAAAGAAAACTGAAGAACTAATAACAAATGTGAGTCACTTACTCCTCAGATCACTCACCTCCTGATTGTTGCATCTGATTACATAGCACAGAACTACCTTACTTGGACATTTCATAAACCATCCATTTCACCTACAAATGCCTGTATCTGTATTATTGTAATTTTGTTTTTTAAGCACAGCTGCACCAATGCAATTTTACTTGCAAACACTTAAAACATCTAACATAATTACCATTGCTTCTTAAACCTCTCACAATCCTTTCATTTCTTACACTCCAAATACATTTCTGCACCCACTTTATCTACGCTTTTGACTAATTTCATACTAAATCTACACCCCTTGAGCCTACACTGCTTTTCTCACCTGCATTTCTGCAATTCTTCTGCTCGGATTGCCTTACAGTCTCCTCTCCTACTTCCACTACTTCAACCTATTTACCTACTTAACACTATGTCAAGGTTTTCTTATACTCCCCACATCACTCAGTGTCTACCTAATAATGTATCTTTATCCTTCCCCCACTAGTCTCCTCCACCTCCTCCTCTCTCCCCTCCTCTGTCTCCCCTCCATCCCTCTGTTTCCTTCCCCCACCTTTCCTGTTACCCCACTTTCATTCACCTCTGCCCCATGGTCCTGCTACCCCACAACTCAGCCCTGCTCCCTCTCTCCCTTCCCTGTCACCTCCCCACACCCCCATCCACATCACACTGACCTCCCTCCCTGCCCACCTCCTGCAGTTTCCCCTCCTAGCTCAGGCACCCGTACCATCACTACTCTCTCATCATCCCTGCCCTCAAAGTTAATCCCACCTAATCGCTACAGCAACCCTGAAAATCTAATTCACATCTCTCCCACAAACTCATACCCCCTATCCTGTGCCCTCTGGAATGCCAGATCTGTTTGTAACAAACTGGTCCCCACTCATGACCTTTTCATTTCCAACTCCCTACACCTACTAGCCATTACTGAAACTTGGATTACGCCCTCTGACACTACTTCTGCTGCTGCTCTCTCTGCTGGGGGCCTTACATTCACACACACACCCCGACCTGGGGGTCGCCATGGGGGTGGTGTTGGGGTCCTTTTACCTTCTAGTTACTCCTACCAACTCATACCACCAGAACCATCCCTTATATTCTCTACATTTGAGGTCCACGCCATATGCCTCTTCCAACCAGTCCATCTTAGAGTAGCTGTCATTTACCGCCCCCCTGGCACTGCTTCCAAATTCATCGACAACTTTGCTTCCTGGCTTCCTCACTTCCTCTCTTCTGACATTCCCACCATTATCCTAGGCGATTTCAACATCCCTATTGACATCCCCACACAATCCCCTGCCTCTAAACTCCTTAACCTCACCTCTTCACTTGGTCTCTCCCAGTGGACCTCCTCACCCTCCCATGTGAATGGGAGCTCACTGGATCTGGTCTTCACTCACCGCTGTGATATTTCTGATTTTTCCAACTCCCCATTTCCCCTCTCTGACCACCACCTGCTCTCCTTCAACCTATCTCTCTCGACTTCCCCATCTCTACCTCCTAAGGCTACCATCACTAAGCGTAACATTGAAGCTATTGACACCACATTCCTTTCCTCCCTGTTTGACTCACTTCTCTCTCCTATTCTCTCTCTCTCATGCCCTGAACAAGCCACTTCCACATACAATGCTTCCCTTACTTCTGCTCTTGACTCTGTTGCTCCACCAACCACTATTCACCCTTGCAAATTAACACCTCAACCCTGGCACACCAAATCACCAGATATCTGCAAAAATGCTCATGTACTGCTGAGCGACACTGGAGGAAATCACGCTCTAGGGCAGACTTCCTCCATTTCAAACTTATGCTCTCATCCTTCAGTGCTGCCCTTTCTCTTGCTAAACAGTCATACTTCAAGAACCTCATCTCCTCCCAGTCTTCCAACCCCCGGCGCCTCTTTGCCACTCTCAACTCACTCCTCTGCCCACCTCCACCTCGTCTCCCTTCCTCACTCTCTGCTCTTGACTTTGCCACTTACTTCACATCCAAAATTGACTCCATACGTCAGGACATCACATCACACCAGACTATCAGTAACCAGCCTTCTCCCATCCCTTACCAACCCTCCCCATCCCTCGCACCAACTCTGTCATCTTTCTCCCATGCATCTGGAGAGGAAGTCATGGCCCTCATTCGTTCCTGTCCCCTCACCACCTCCCCACTTGACCCTATCCCCTCCCGCCTCCTTTGCCACCTCTCTTCTTCTGCTTGTTCCCATCTTTCCCACCTTCTCAATCTCTCCCTCTCATCAGGCACTGTCCCCTCTGCCTTCAAGCACGCTCTCATCTCTCCTATTCTTAAAAAACCTACCCTTGATCCAAACACTCTCTCCAACTACCGACCCATCTCTCTCCTCCCTTTTGCCTCCAAACTCCTTGAGCGTATTGTCTACAACCGCCTTACTTCCTTTCTTTCCTCACACTCACTGCTTGACCCATTCCAGTCTGGCTTCCGTCCTCTCCACTCCACTGAAACTGCCCTTACAAAAGTATGCAATGACCTCCATGCTGCTAAATCTAAGGGACACTACTCTCTACTTATTCTACTTGATCTCTCTGCTGCTTTTGACACTGTGGACCATCCTCTCCTACTGCAAATCCTTCACTCCATTGGTCTGCGTAACACTGCCCTCTCTTGGTTGTCGTCCTACCTTTCTGACAGTTCATTCTCTGTCTCCTCTCATGATTCCACCTCCCCCTCACTTCCACTAACTGTAGGGGTACCCCAAGGTTCTGTCCTTGGTCCTCTTCTCTTCTCTCTCTATACGTCCTCACTAGGTAAGCTCATTAGTTCTTTTGGTTTCCAATATCATCTCTATGCTGATGACACTCAAATCTATCTTTCCTCTCCAGACCTCTCCCCTACTCTCCTCACTCGTATCTCCAACTGTCTCTCTGCTATCTCTTCCTGGATGTCCCAGCGCTTTCTTAAACTTAACATGTCTAAGACCGAGCTGATCATCTTCCCTCCCTCCCGCATAATCTCACCTCCTACAATCTCATTATCTATTGATGGCACTACTATCTCCTCTACCCCCCAAGCACGCTGTCTTGGAGTAATCCTTGACTCCTCCCTCTCCTTCAAACCACACATTCAGCACCTCTCACAAACCTGCCGTTTTCATCTAAAAAATATTTCCAGGATCAGACTTTTTCTGACCCAGGATGCTACTAAGACTCTTATCCACTCACTGGTCATCTCCAGACTGGACTGCTGTAATCTCTTCCTGACTGGCATTCCTGACAAATACCTCTCTCCACTCCAATCTATCCTCAATGCTGCTGCCCGGCTCATTTTCCTCACCAAACGCACTACGTCCACCTCTCCTCTCTTACTAGTCCTTCACTGGCTCCCCTTCCCTTTCAGAATCCATTTCAAGCTTCTCACACTTGCTTACAAAGCCCTCACCCACTCCTCTCCCATCTACATCTCTGATCTTATCTCGCTTTACACTCCCACCCGTCCTCTTCGCTCTGCTAATGCACACCGACTCTCCTGCCTACGGATTACTTCCTCCCACTCCTACCTCCAAGATTTTTCACGTGCTGCACCACTTCTCTGGAATTCCCTACCTCTCCCCCTCAGACTCTCCACCTCTCTACAAAACTTCAAACGGGCTCTCAAGACCCACTTCTTCACCAAACCCAGCCAAATCTCATCCTAAACCTCTGTTCCATGCTCTCTATGTACCCCATCTGTCTCACCCCTGTCTGTCTACCCCTCCCTTTTAGAATGTAAGCTCTCACGAGCAGGGCCCTCTTCCCTCATGTGCTTACTCTTTTCTTACTTTAATAATCTTCAGCTGCACCAAATCCAGCAGTCTTCTGCCACCTGATACTTATTCCAGTGTCATCTGCTGATGTAGCTATGTTTATTTACCCTGTACTTGTCCTATATTGTCGTCAACTGTAAGTTGCTGTTTTCCTGTTTGATTATTTGTTTATGTACTCTGTAATTGGGCACTGCGGAACCCTTGTGGCGCCATATAAATAAAGGATAATAATAATAATAATAAATAATATAATATATAGCATTACGGTACAGTAGGCCACTGCTCTACCTACCTCTGTGTCGTCAAGTATACTATCCATCCATACCTGTGGTGCATTTTAGAAAAAAACATGTCTCGGCAGAGCAATCTATAAATCCATCATTTTTCAGACAGCAACAGTGGGTATTGTAATAGTCACCCAATCCATCACTTTTATAGGGTTGCATGCACCCACATGCTACAGCCTGTCTCAATAATTTTACTGTCACGCTGTGTGTGTTTGTGTTTTTATTTGGGTATTTTTTGTTGTTGTAGAACTACAGGTACCAGCAAGCCCGTTATTTCCCCGCCTGCTGGTACTTGAGGTTCTCCAAGTACCAGCAAGCGGGGGAGGCTTGCTGGGCCTTGTAGTTCCACAACGAAAAACAATATTCTTTTTTTACACACATGGCTATCAGCCCGGCACCCACCACCCAGGGGTGCTGGGGACAGCCTCAGGCTTCACCCCTGGCCCTTGGGTGCCTCGAGGGGAGGAACCTCTTGATTTAAGGGGTCCCCACTCCTCCAGGGAACACCGGCCAGGGGTGACTAGTTGGAGGGGTAATGCCAGGGCCGCAGGGACCTACATAAAAGTGTCCCCCAGCTGTGGCATTATCTCTCTGGCTAGTGGAGCCCGGTGCTGGTTTCAAAAATATGGGGGACCCCTACATCTATTGTCCCACGTATTTTTGGAACCTGGACCGGTCTAAGAGCCCGGTGCTAGTTGTCTAAATACGGGGAACCCCTGTCCAATTTTCCCCCCAGTATTTAAATAACCAGGACCGGCTCAAAGAGCCCGAGGCTGGTTATACTAAGGAGGGGGGAACTCACGCATTTTTTTTAACCCATTCAGACCCTTCTCCTTTAAGTTAATGGAAGCCCTGGACAACAAAATTGCATTCATGTCCTCCTCCCTCACCCTTCCCAGTCCCAAACACTCATTTTTTTTTCTTTAAAAATGTATAATATATAACGAGAACAATGAGCAGGCAGGCAGCGGGCATTGGCGGCATCGGACTGAGATAGAAATTAGTGGTGGAGGGCTGGGTCAGTTGATTGTGGGCGAGTTTGTAAGCCATTGGCGGTGGCAGCGGGTATCGGCTCAGAGGCAGTAGCGGGCATTGGCTAAGGGTCATCGGCAGGATTCGGCGGACATTACGGCTGTAGTGCCTCACTAGCCACTGACCTCACCGCACGCCACTGTGGGACAGATGTAACATGCAGAGAGAGGTAGATTTGGGAGGGGGAATGTCCTAGCATAACTGTTAATTGCAGTGTAATACTGTAATTCAGCTGTGCAGCATTTGTGGCTAAATGTCAAAGAAGCCAGTATTTACCCTGCATGCAAAACAATAAATGTATTTGAACATACCTCCCAACTATCCCAATTTTTGCAGGACAGTCACTTTTTTGGGGAATGTCCAGCTAACCCAAACAACCCCCCCCCCTTCCCATGGGGAAGGGGGGGGGGGTGGAAGGCTCCCTGTAGCTTGTTGCTCTGCAAATATGCACATTGTGGGTAGAGATGAGCGCCTGAAATTTTTCGGGTTTTGTGTTTTGGTTTTGGGTTCGGTTCCGCGGCCGTGTTTTGGGTTCGACCGCGTTTTGGCAAAACCTCACCGAATTTTTTTTGTCGGATTCGGGTGTGTTTTGGATTCGGGTGTTTTTAAAAAAAAAACACTAAAAAACAGCTTAAATCATAGAATTTGGGGGTCATTTTGATCCCATATTATTATTAACCTCAAAAACCATAATTTCCACTCATTTTCAGTCTATTCTGAATACCTCACACCTCACAATATTATTTTTAGTCCTAAAATTTGCACCAAGGTCGCTGGATGACTAAGCTAAGAGACACTAGTGGCCGACACAAACACCTGGCCCATCTAGGAGTGGCACTGCAGTGTCACGCAGGATGTCCCTTCCAAAAAACCCTCCCCAATCAGCACATGACGCAAAGAAAAAAAGAGGCGCAATGAGGTAGCTGACTGTGTGAGTAAGATTAGCGACCCTAGTGGCCGACACAAACACCGGGCCCATTTAGGAGTGGCACTGCAGTGTCACGCAGGATGTCCCTTCCAAAAAACCCTCCCCAATCAGCACATGACGCAAAGAAAAAAAGAGGCGCAATGAGGTAGCTGACTGTGTGAGTAAGATTAGCGACCCTAGTGGCCGACACAAACATCGGGCCCATTTAGGAGTGGCACTGCAGTGTCACGCAGGATGTCCCTTCCAAAAAACCCTCCCCAATCAGCACATGACGCAAAGAAAAAAAGAGGCGCAATGAGGTAGCTGACTGTGTGAGTAAGATTAGCGACCCTAGTGGCCGACACAAACACCGGGCCCATTTAGGAGTGGCACTGCAGTGTCACGCAGGATGTCCCTTCCAAAAAACCCTCCCCAATCAGCACATGACACAAAGAAAAAAAGAGGCGCAATGAGGTAGCTGACTGTGTGAGTAAGATTAGCGACCCTAGTGGCCGACACAAACACCGGGCCCATTTAGGAGTGGCACTGCAGTGTCACGCAGGATGTCCCTTCCAAAAAACCCTCCCCAATCAGCACATGACGCAAAGAAAAAAAGAGGCGCAATGAGGTAGCTGACTGTGTGAGTAAGATTAGCGACCCTAGTGGCCGACACAAACACCGGGCCCATTTAGGAGTGGCACTGCAGTGTCACGCAGGATGTCCCTTCCAAAAAACCCTCCCCAATCAGCACATGACGCAAAGAAAAAAAGAGGCGCAATGAGGTAGCTGACTGTGTGAGTAAGATTAGCGACCCTAGTGGCCGACACAAACACCGGGCCCATTTAGGAGTGGCACTGCAGTGTCACGCAGGATGTCCCTTCCAAAAAACCCTCCCCAATCAGCACATGACGCAAAGAAAAAAAGAGGCGCAATGAGGTAGCTGACTGTGTGAGTAAGATTAGCGACCCTAGTGGCCGACACAAACACCGGGCCCATTTAGGAGTGGCACTGCAGTGTCACGCAGGATGTCCCTTCCAAAAAACCCTCCCCAAACAGCACATGACGCAAAGAAAAATAAAAGAAAAAAGAGGTGCAAGATGGAATTGTCCTTGGGCCCTCCCACCCACCCTTATGTTGTATAAACAAAACAGGACATGCACACTTTAACCAACCCATCATTTCAGTGACAGGGTCTGCCACACGACTGTGACTGATATGACGGGTTGGTTTGGACCCCCCCCAAAAAAGAAGCAATTAATCTCTCCTTGCACAAACTGGCTCTACAGAGGCAAGATGTCCACCTCATCATCACCCTCCGATATATCACCGTGTACATCCCCCTCCTCACAGATTATCAATTCGTCCCCACTGGAATCCACCATCTCAGCTCCCTGTGTACTTTGTGGAGGCAATTGCTGCTGGTCAATGTCTCCGCGGAGGAATTGATTATAATTCATTTTAATGAACATCATCTTCTCCACATTTTCTGGATGTAACCTCGTACGCCGATTGCTGACAAGGTGAGCGGCGGCACTAAACACTCTTTCGGAGTACACACTTGTGGGAGGGCAACTTAGGTAGAATAAAGCCAGTTTGTGCAATGGCCTCCAAATTGCCTCTTTTTCCTGCCAGTATAAGTATGGACTGTGTGACGTGCCTACTTGGATGCGGTCACTCATATAATCCTCCACCATTCTTTCAATGGTGAGAGAATCATATGCAGTGACAGTAGACGACATGTCCGTAATCGTTGTCAGGTCCTTCAGTCCGGACCAGATGTCAGCATCAGCAGTCGCTCCAGACTGCCCTGCATCACCGCCAGCGGGTGGGCTCGGAATTCTGAGCCTTTTCCTCGCACCCCCAGTTGCGGGAGAATGTGAAGAAGGAGATGTTGACAGGTCGCGTTCCGCTTGACTTGACAATTTTCTCACCAGCAGGTCTTTCAACCCCAGCAGACTTGTGTCTGCCGGAAAGAGAGATCCAAGGTAGGCTTTAAATCTAGGATCGAGCACGGTGGCCAAAATGTAGTGCTCTGATTTCAACAGATTGACCACCCGTGAATCCTTGTTAAGCGAATTAAGGGCTCCATCCACAAGTCCCACATGCCTAGCGGAATCGCTCCGTGTTAGCTCCTCCTTCAAAGTCTCCAGCTTCTTCTGCAAAAGCCTGATGAGGGGAATGACCTGACTCAGGCTGGCAGTGTCTGAACTGACTTCACGTGTGGCAAGTTCAAAGGGCATCAGAACCTTGCACAACGTTGAAATCATTCTCCACTGCGCTTGAGACAGGTGCATTCCACCTCCTATATCGTGCTCAATTGTATAGGCTTGAATGGCCTTTTGCTGCTCCTCCAACCTCTGAAGCATATAGAGGGTTGAATTCCACCTCGTTACCACTTCTTGCTTCAGATGATGGCAGGGCAGGTTCAGTAGTTTTTGGTGGTGCTCCAGTCTTCTGTACGTGGTGCCTGTACGCCGAAAGTGTCCCGCAATTTTTCTGGCCACCGACAGCATCTCTTGCACGCCCCTGTCGTTTTTTAAATAATTCTGCACCACCAAATTCAAGGTATGTGCAAAACATGGGACGTGCTGGAATTTGCCCATATTTAATGCACACACAATATTGCTGGCGTTGTCTGATGCCACAAATCCACAGGAGAGTCCAATTGGGGTAAGCCATTCCGCGATGATCTTCCTCAGTTGCCGTAAGAGGTTTTCAGCTGTGTGCGTATTCTGGAAACCGGTGATACAAAGCGTAGCCTGCCTAGGAAAGAGTTGGCGTTTGCGAGATGCTGCTACTGGTGCCGCCGCTGCTGTTCTTGCGGCGGGAGTCCATACATCTACCCAGTGGGCTGTCACAGTCATATAGTCCTGACCCTGCCCTGCTCCACTTGTCCACATGTCCATGGTTAAGTGGACATTGGGTACAACTGCATTTTTTAGGACACTGGTGAGTCTTTTTCTGACGTCCGTGTACATTCTCGGTATCGCCTGCCTAGAGAAGTGGAACCTAGATGGTATTTGGTAACGGGGGCACACTGACTCAATAAATTGTCTAGTTCCCTGTGAACTAACGGCGGATACCGGACGCACGTCTAACACCAACATAGTTGTCAAGGCCTCAGTTATCCGCTTTGCAGCAGGATGACTGCTGTGATATTTCATCTTCCTCGCAAAGGACTGTTGAACAGTCAATTGCTTACTGGAAGTAGTACAAGTGGGCTTACGACTTCCCCTCTGGGATGACCATCGACTCCCAGCAGCAACAACAGCAGCGCCAGCAGCAGTAGGCATTACACGCAAGGATGCATCGGAGGAATCCCAGGCAGGAGAGGACTCGTCAGAATTGCCAGTGACATTGCCTGCAGGACTATTGGCATTCCTGGGGAAGGAGGAAATTGACACTGAGGGAGTTGGTGGGGTGGTTTGCGTGAGCTTGGTTACAAGAGGAAGGGATTTACTGGTCAGTGGACTGCTTCCGCTGTCACCCAAAGTTTTTGAACTTGTCACTGACTTATTATGAATGCGCTGCAGGTGACGTATAAGGGAGGATGTTCCGAGGTGGTTAACGTCCTTACCCCTACTTATTACAGCTTGACAAAGGCAACACACGGCTTGACACCTGTTGTCCGCTTTTCTGTTGAAATACCTCCACACTGAATAGCTGATTTTTTTGGTATTTTCACCAGGCATGTCAACGGCCATATTCCTCCCACGGACAACAGGTGTCTCCCCGGGTGCCTGACTTAAACAAACCACCTCACCATCAGAATCCTCCTGGTCAATTTCCTCCCCAGCGCCAGCAACACCCATATCCTCCTCATCCTGGTGTACTTCAACACTGACATCTTCAATCTGACTATCAGGAACTGGACTGCGGGTGCTCCTTCCAGCACTTGCAGGGGGCGTGTAAATGGTGGAAGGCGCATGCTCTTCACGTCCAGTGTTGGGAAGGTCAGGCATCGCAACCGACACAATTGGACTCTCCTTGTGGATTTGGGATTTCGAAGAACGCACAGTTCTTTGCGGTGCTACTGCTTTTGCCAGCTTGAGTCTTTTCATTTTTCTAGCGAGAGGCTGAGTGCCTCCATCCTCATGTGAAGCTGAACCACTAGCCATGAACATAGGCCAGGGCCTCAGCCGTTCCTTGCCACTCCGTGTGGTAAATGGCATATTGGCAAGTTTACGCTTCTCCTCCGACAATTTTATTTTAGGTTTTGGAGTCCTTTTTTTACTGATATTTGGTGTTTTGGATTTGACATGCTCTGTACTATGACATTGGGCATCGGCCTTGGCAGACGACGTTGCTGGCATTTCATCGTCTCGGCCATGACTAGTGGCAGCAGCTTCAGCACGAGGTGGAAGTGGATCTTGATCTTTCCCTAATTTTGGAACCTCAACATTTTTGTTCTCCATATTTTAATAGGCACAACTAAAAGGCACCTCAGGTAAACAATGGAGATGGATGGATACTAGTATACAATTATGGACGGACTGCCGAGTGCCGACACAGAGGTAGCCACAGCCGTGAACTACCGTACTGTACTGTGTCTGCTGCTAATATAGACTGGTTGATAAAGAGATGTCGTAGTATGTATGTATGAAGAAGAAAGAAAAAAAAACCACGGTTAGGTGGTATACAATTATGGACGGACTGCCGAGTGCCGACACAGAGGTAGCCACAGCCGTGAACTACCGTACTGTACTGTGTCTGCTGCTAATATAGACTGGTTGATAAAGAGATGTCGTAGTATGTATGTATGAAGAAGAAAGAAAAAAAAACCACGGGTAGGTGGTATACAATTATGGACGGACTGCCGAGTGCCGACACAGAGGTAGCCACAGCCGTGAACTACCGTACTGTACTGTGTCTGCTGCTAATATAGACTGGTTGATAAAGAGATGTAGTAGTATGTATGTATAAAGAAGAAAGAAAAAAAAACCACGGTTAGGTGGTATACAATTATGGACGGACTGCCGAGTGCCGACACAGAGGTAGCCACAGCCGTGAACTACCGTACTGTACTGTGTCTGCTGCTAATATAGACTGGTTGATAAAGAGATGTCGTAGTATGTATGTATGAAGAAGAAAGAAAAAAAAACACGGTTAGGTGGTATACAATTATGGACGGACTGCCGAGTGCCGACACAGAGGTAGCCACAGCCGTGAACTACCGTACTGTACTGTGTCTGCTGCTAATATAGACTGGTTGATAAAGAGATGTCGTAGTATGTATGTATGAAGAAGAAAGAAAAAAAAACCACGGTTAGGTGGTATACAATTATGGACGGACTGCCGAGTGCCGACACAGAGGTAGCCACAGCCGTGAACTACCGTACTGTACTGTGTCTGCTGCTAATATAGACTGGTTGATAAAGAGATGTCGTAGTATGTATGTATAAAGAAGAAAGAAAAAAAAACCACGGTTAGGTGGTATACAATTATGGACGGACTGCCGAGTGCCGACACAGAGGTAGCCACAGCCATGAACTACCGTACTGTACTGTGTCTGCTGCTAATATAGACTGGTTGATAAAGAGATGTCGTAGTATGTATGTATGAAGAAGAAAGAAAAAAAAACCACGGGTAGGTGGTATACAATTATGGATGGACTGCCGAGTGCCGACACAGAGGTAGCTACAGCCGTGAACTACCGTACTGTGTCTGCTGCGACTGGATGATAAATAATGATATAAAAAATATATATATATCACTACTGCAGCCGGACAGGTATATATATTATATAATGACGGACCTGCTGGACACTGTCTGTCAGCAGAATGAGTTTTTTATAGAATAAAAAAAAAAACACCACACAAGTGAAGTCACACGACGAGTGTTTAACTTTTTCAGGCAATCACAATATAGTATACTACTAACTATACTGGTGGTCAGTGTGGTCAGGTCACTGGTCAGTCACACTGGCAGTGGCACTCCTGCAGCAAAAGTGTGCACTGTTTAATTTTAATATAATATGTACTCCTGGCTCCTGCTATAACCTATAACTGGCACTGCAGTGCTCCCCAGTCTCCCCCACAATTATAAGCTGTGTGAGCTGAGCACAGTCAGATATATAATATATACATAGATGATGCAGCACACTGGGCTGAGCAGTGCACACAGATATGGTATGTGACTGTCTTGTACTCCTGGCTCCTGCTATAACCTATAACTGGCACTGCAGTGCTCCCCAGTCTCCCCCACAATTATAAGCTGTGTGAGCTGAGCACAGTCAGATATATAATATATACATAGATGATGCAGGCATGCAGCACACTGGGCTGAGCAGTGCACACAGATATGGTATGTGACTGAGTCACTGTGTGTACCGTTTTTTTCAGGCAGAGAACGGATATATTAAATAAAACAACTGCACTGCTGGTGGTCACTGTGGTCAGTCACTAAACTCTGCACTCTCTTCTACAGTATCAGCCTCAGGTCAATCTCTCTCTCTCTCTCCTAATCTAAATGGAGAGGACGCCAGCCACGTCCTCTCCCTATCAATCTCAATGCACGTGTGAAAATGGCGGCGACGCGCGGCTCCTTATATAGAATCCGAGTCTCGCGAGAATCCGACAGCGTCATGATGACGTTCGGGCGCGCTCGGGTTAACCGAGCAAGGCGGGAAGATCCGAGTCGCTCGGACCCGTGAAAAAAAACATGAAGTTCGTGCGGGTTCGGATTCAGAGAAACCGAACCCGCTCATCTCTAATTGTGGGTAATTCAGACCTGATCGCTAGGGTGTGTTTTTTGCATCCCTGTAATCAGGTAGTTGCCGCCTACAGCGGAAGGGAAAATTTGCTGTGCAGGTGTGTGATCACATGTGCACAAGAGCTGCACAGCTCAGCACTTACTCAGCCATTGAGGTGACGTCACAAATCCTCCCACAAAACGCCGGGTCCCTCCAGTGTTTTTCCGGACACTCCCTAGAAACATTCAGTTGCCACCCACACAAACACCCTCTTCTTGTCAATCTTCTTGTGATCTCCGGACCGTCGCACTTACGCATTGTGGCGCATACGCATGTGCAGTGCAGACCAGATTGCCCGCTGGGTGAAAATAAATTGAAGCGATCTGGTCTGAATAAGCCTCAATGTCTATTCACGGGAGACAGAGGGGCTGGGGCATGGCCAGTAGCTCATAGAGCACCTATAATGACAAAAATGGGAGACATGGCTCATGATCGCGATATACCTGCGAAGGTACGCCCTCTACTGATTGACAGGCAGAGGCATTCGCATTTTCTGCGGGGCACCCGGAGAAAATGTAGGCACACGCACAGGATGGACCCTGCGTATATGCCCCCATCCTCTTCATAGTTTTTGCGGTTGGAACGCGTATTACGATCCAAACTGAATTAGGCCCTATATGTCTTATATACACGAGCAGTGTGAAAACATCAATCGATGGGGATAATTCCAAGATGATCGCAGCAGGAATTTTGTTAGCAGTTGGGCAAAACCATGTGTACTGCAGGGGAGGCAGATATAACATGTGCAGAAAGAGTTAGATTTGGGTGAGTTATTTTGTTTCTGTGCAGGGTAAATACTGACTGCTTTATTTTTACACTGCAAATTAGATTGCAGATTGAACACACCACACCCAAATCTAACTCTCTCTGCACATGTTAAATCTGCCTTCCCTGCAGTGCACATAGGTGGTCATTCCGAGCGTGGGTGTTTCTGGGCGGAAACAGGCCGCTTTAGGGGCGTGTGGGAAAAAATGCTACCGTTTCTGGGAAAAACGCGGGAGTGGCTGGAGAAACGGAGGAGTGTCTGGGCGAACGCTGGGTGTGTTTGTGACGTCAAACCAGGAACGACAAGCACTGAACTGATCGCACTGGCAGAGTAAGTCTCGAGCTACTCAGAAACTGCACAGAGATGTCTTATCGCAATATTGCAAATCTTTCGTTCGCAATTTTAAGATGCTAAGATTCACTCCCAGTAGGCGGCAGCTTAGCGTGTGCAATGCTGCTAAAAGCAGCTTGCGAGCGAACAACTCGGAATGAGGGCCATGGGGGGTAATTCTGAGTTGATCGCAGCAGGATTTTTGTTAGCAGTTGGGCAAAACCATGTGCACTGCATTTACGAACAGATGATTTTTTTATATAAATTTTAAAATGTTAGTAAATGTTAGAGATGAGCGGGTTCGGTTTCTCTGAATCCGAACCCGCCAGAACTTCATGTTTTTTTTCACGGGTCCGAGCGACTCGGATCTTCCCGCCTTGCTCGGTTAACCCGAGCGCGCCCGAACGTCATCATGACGCTGTCGGATTCTCGCGAGGCTCGGATTCTATCGCGAGACTCGGATTCTATATAAGGAGCCGCGCGTCGCCGCCATTTTCACACGTGCATTGAGATTGATAGGGAGAGGACGTGGCTGGCGTCCTCTCCGTTTAGAATAGATTAGAGAGACACTTGATTTACTAATTTTGGGGAGCATTAGGAGTACTCAGTACAGTGCAGAGTTTTGCTGATAGTGACCACCAGTTTTATTTATAATCCGTTCTCTGCCTGAAAAAAGCGATACACAGCACACAGTGACTCAGTCACATACCATATCTGTGTGCACTGCTCAGGCTCAGGCCAGTGTGCTGCATCATCTATTATCTATATATAATATTATATATATCTGTCTGACTGCTCAGCTCACACAGCTTATAATTGTGGGGGAGACTGGGGAGCACTACTGCAGTGCCAGTTATAGGTTATAGCAGGAGCCAGGAGTACATAATATATTATATAGTGAGTGACCACCAGACACACAGTGCAGTTTATTTAATATATCCGTTCTCTGCCTGAAAAAAGCGATACACACAGTGACTCAGTCAGTCACATACCATATCTGTGTGCACTGCTCAGGCTCAGGCCAGTGTGCTGCATCATCTATATATATTATATATCTGTCTGACTGCTCAGCTCACACAGCTTATAATTGTGGGGGAGACTGGGGAGCACTACTGCAGTGCCAGTTATAGGTTATAGCAGGAGCCAGGAGTACATAATATTATATTAAAATTAAACAGTGCACACTTTTGCTGCAGGAGTGCCACTGCCAGTGTGACTAGTGACCAGTGACCTGACCACCAGTATATATAATATTAGTAGTATACTATCTCTTTATCAACCAGTCTATATTAGCAGCAGACACAGTACAGTGCGGTAGTTCACGGCTGTGGCTACCTCTGTGTCGGCACTCGGCAGCCCGTCCATAATTGTATATACCACCTAACCGTGGTTTTTTTTTCTTTCTTTATACATACATACTAGTTACGAGTATACTATCTCTTTATCAACCAGTCTATATTAGCAGCAGACACAGTACAGTGCGGTAGTTCACGGCTGTGGCTACCTCTGTGTCGGCACTCGGCAGCCCGTCCATAATTGTATATACCACCTAACCGTGGTTTTTTTTTCTTTCTTTATACATACATACTAGTTACGAGTATACTATCTCTTTATCAACCAGTCTATATATTAGCAGCAGACACAGTACAGTGCGGTAGTTCACGGCTGTGGCTACCTCTGTGTCGGCACTCGGCAGCCCGTCCATAATTGTATATACCACCTAACCGTGGTTTTTTTTTCTTTCTTTATACATACATACTAGTTACGAGTATACTATCTCTTTATCAACCAGTCTATATATTAGCAGCAGACACAGTACAGTGCGGTAGTTCACGGCTGTGGCTACCTCTGTGTTGGCACTCGGCAGCCCGTTCATAATTGTATATACCACCTAACCGTGTTTTTTTTTTCTTTCTTTATACATACATACTAGTTACGAGTATACTATCTCTTTATCAACCAGTCTATATATTAGCAGCAGACACAGTACAGTGCGGTAGTTCACGGCTGTGGCTACCTCTGTGTCGGCACTCGGCAGCCCGTCCATAATTGTATATACCACCTAACCGTGGTTTTTTTTTCTTTCTTTATACATACATACTAGTTACGAGTATACTATCTCTTAATCAACCAGTCTATATATTAGCAGCAGACACAGTACAGTGCGGTAGTTCACGGCTGTGGCTACCTCTGTGTCGGCACTCGGCAGCCCGTCCATAATTGTATATACCACCTAACCGTGGTTTTTTTTTCTTTCTTTATACATACATACTAGTTACGAGTATACTATCTCTTTATCAACCAGTCTATATATTAGCAGCAGACACAGTACAGTGCGGTAGTTCACGGCTGTGGCTACCTCTGTGTCGGCACTCGGCAGCCCGTCCATAATTGTATATACCACCTAACCGTGTTTTTTTTTTCTTTCTTTATACATACATACTAGTTACGAGTATACTATCTCTTTATCAACCAGTCTATATATTAGCAGCAGACACAGTACAGTGCGGTAGTTCACGGCTGTGGCTACCTCTGTGTCGGCACTCGGCAGCCCGTCCATAATTGTATATACCACCTAACCGTGGTTTTTTTTTCTTTCTTTATACATACATACTAGTTACGAGTATACTATCTCTTTATCAACCAGTCTATATATTAGCAGCAGACACAGTACAGTGCGGTAGTTCACGGCTGTGGCTACCTCTGTGTCGGCACTCGGCAGCCCGTCCATAATTGTATATACCACCTAACCGTGGTTTTTTTTTCTTTCTTTATACATACATACTAGTTACGAGTATACTATCTCTTTATCAACCAGTCTATATATTAGCAGCAGACACAGTACAGTGCGGTAGTTCACGGCTGTGGCTACCTCTGTGTCGGCACTCGGCAGCCCGTCCATAATTGTATATACCACCTAACCGTGTTTTTTTTTTCTTTCTTTATACATACATACTAGTTACGAGTATACTATCTCTTTATCAACCAGTCTATATATTAGCAGCAGACACAGTACAGTGCGGTAGTTCACGGCTGTGGCTACCTCTGTGTCGGCACTCGGCAGCCCGTCCATAATTGTATATACCACCTAACCGTGGTTTTTTTTTCTTTCTTTATACATACATACTAGTTACGAGTATACTATCTCTTTATCAACCAGTCTATATATTAGCAGCAGACACAGTACAGTGCGGTAGTTCACGGCTGTGGCTACCTCTGTGTCGGCACTCGGCAGCCCGTCCATAATTGTATATACCACCTAACCGTGGTTTTTTTTTCTTTCTTTATACATACATACTAGTTACGAGTATACTATCTCTTTATCAACCAGTCTATATATTAGCAGCAGACACAGTACAGTGCGGTAGTTCACGGCTGTGGCTACCTCTGTGTCGGCACTCGGCAGCCCGTCCATAATTGTATATACCACCTAACCGTGGTTTTTTTTTCTTTCTTTATACATACATACTAGTTACGAGTATACTATCTCTTTATCAACCAGTCTATATATTAGCAGCAGACACAGTACAGTGCGGTAGTTCACGGCTGTGGCTACCTCTGTGTCGGCACTCGGCAGCCCGTCCATAATTGTATATACCACCTAACCGTGGTTTTTTTTTCTTTCTTTATACATACATACTAGTTACGAGTATACTATCTCTTTATCAACCAGTCTATATTAGCAGCAGACACAGTACAGTGCGGTAGTTCACGGCTGTGGCTACCTCTGTGTCGGCACTCGGCAGCCCGTCCATAATTGTATACCACCTAACCGTGGTTTTTTTTTCTTTCTTTATACATACATACTAGTTACGAGTATACTATCTCTTTATCAACCAGTCTATATATTAGCAGCAGACACAGTACAGTGCGGTAGTTCACGGCTGTGGCTACCTCTGTGTCGGCACTCGGCAGCCCGTCCATAATTGTATATACCACCTAACCGTGGTTTTTTTTTTCTTTCTTTATACATACATACTAGTTACGAGTATACTATCTCTTTATCAACCAGTCTATATATTAGCAGCAGACACAGTACAGTGCGGTAGTTCACGGCTGTGGCTACCTCTGTGTCGGCACTCGGCAGCCCGTCCATAATTGTATACTAGTATCCAATCCATCCATCTCCATTGTTTACCTGAGGTGCCTTTTAGTTGTGCCTATTAAAATATGGAGAACAAAAATGTTGAGGTTCCAAAATTAGGGAAAGATCAAGATCCACTTCCACCTCGTGCTGAAGCTGCTGCCACTAGTCATGGCCGAGACGATGAAATGCCAGCAACGTCGTCTGCCAAGGCCGATGCCCAATGTCATAGTACAGAGCATGTCAAATCCAAAACACCAAATATCAGTAAAAAAAGGACTCCAAAACCTAAAATAAAATTGTCGGAGGAGAAGCGTAAACTTGCCAATATGCCATTTACCACACGGAGTGGCAAGGAACGGCTGAGGCCCTGGCCTATGTTCATGGCTAGTGGTTCAGCTTCACATGAGGATGGAAGCACTCAGCCTCTCGCTAGAAAAATGAAAAGACTCAAGCTGGCAAAAGCAGCACAGCAAAGAACTGTGCATTCTTCGAAATCCCAAATCCACAAGGAGAGTCCAATTGTGTCGGTTGCGATGCCTGACCTTCCCAACACTGGACGTGAAGAGCATGCGCCTTCCACCATTTGCACGCCCCCTGCAAGTGCTGGAAGGAGCACCCGCAGTCCAGTTCCTGATAGTCAGATTGAAGATGTCAGTGTTGAAGTACACCAGGATGAGGAGGATATGGGTGTTGCTGGCGCTGGGGAGGAAATTGACCAGGAGGATTCTGATGGTGAGGTGGTTTGTTTAAGTCAGGCACCCGGGGAGACACCTGTTGTCCGTGGGAGGAATATGGCCGTTGACATGCCAGGTGAAAATACCAAAAAAATCAGCTCTTCGGTGTGGAGGTATTTCACCAGAAATGCGGACAACAGGTGTCAAGCCGTGTGTTCCCTTTGTCAAGCTGTAATAAGTAGGGGTAAGGACGTTAACCACCTCGGAACATCCTCCCTTATACGTCACCTGCAGCGCATTCATAATAAGTCAGTGACAAGTTCAAAAACTTTGGGTGACAGCGGAAGCAGTCCACTGACCAGTAAATCCCTTCCTCTTGTAACCAAGCTCACGCAAACCACCCCACCAACTCCCTCAGTGTCAATTTCCTCCTTCCCCAGGAATGCCAATAGTCCTGCAGGCCATGTCACTGGCAATTCTGACGAGTCCTCTCCTGCCTGGGATTCCTCCGATGCATCCTTGCGTGTAACGCCTACTGCTGCTGGCGCTGCTGTTGTTGCCGCTGGGAGTCGATGGTCATCCCAGAGGGGAAGTCGTAAGCCCACTTGTACTACTTCCAGTAAGCAATTGACTGTTCAACAGTCCTTTGTGAGGAAGATGAAATATCACAGCAGTCATCCTGCTGCAAAGCGGATAACTGAGTCCTTGACAACTATGTTGGTGTTAGACGTGCGTCTGGTATCCGCCGTTAGTTCACAGGGAACTAGACAATTTATTGAGGCAGTGTGCCCCCGTTACCAAATACCATCTAGGTTCCACTTCTCTAGGCAGGCGATACCGAGAATGTACACGGACGTCAGAAAAAGACTCACCAGTGTCCTAAAAAATGCAGTTGTACCCAATGTCCACTTAACCACGGACATGTGGACAAGTGGAGCAGGGCAGGGTCAGGACTATATGACTGTGACAGCCCACTGGGTAGATGTATGGACTCCCGCCGCAAGAACAGCAGCGGCGGCACCAGTAGCAGCATCTCGCAAACGCCAACTCTTTCCTAGGCAGGCTACGCTTTGTATCACCGCTTTCCAGAATACGCACACAGCTGAAAACCTCTTACGGCAACTGAGGAAGATCATCGCGGAATGGCTTACCCCAATTGGACTCTCCTGTGGATTTGTGGCATCGGACAACGCCAGCAATATTGTGTGTGCATTAAATATGGGCAAATTCCAGCACGTCCCATGTTTTGCACATACCTTGAATTTGGTGGTGCAGAATTTTTTAAAAAACGACAGGGGCGTGCAAGAGATGCTGTCGGTGGCCAGAAAAATTGCGGGACACTTTCGGCGTACAGGCACCACGTACAGAAGACTGGAGCACCACCAAAAACTACTGAACCTGCCCTGCCATCATCTGAAGCAAGAAGTGGTAACGAGGTGGAATTCAACCCTCTATATGCTTCAGAGGTTGGAGGAGCAGCAAAAGGCCATTCAAGCCTATACAATTGAGCACGATATAGTAGGTGGAATGCACCTGTCTCAAGTGCAGTGGAGAATGATTTCAACGTTGTGCAAGGTTCTGATGCCCTTTGAACTTGCCACACGTGAAGTCAGTTCAGACACTGCCAGCCTGAGTCAGGTCATTCCCCTCATCAGGCTTTTGCAGAAGAAGCTGGAGGCATTGAAGAAGGAGCTAAAAGGGAGCGATTCCGCTAGGCATGTGGGACTTGTGGATGCAGCCCTTAATTCGCTTAACAAGGATTCACGGGTGGTCAATCTGTTGAAATCAGAGCACTACATTTTGGCCACCGTGCTCGATCCTAGATTTAAAGCCTACCTTGGATCTCTCTTTCCGGCAGACACAGGTCTGCTGGGGTTGAAAGACCTGCTGGTGACAAAATTGTCAAGTCAAGCGGAACGCGACCTGTCAACATCTCCTCCTTCACATTCTCCCGCAACTGGGGGTGCGAGGAAAAGGCTCAGAATTCCGAGCCCACCCGCTGGCGGTGATGCAGGGCAGTCTGGAGCGACTGCTGATGCTGACATCTGGTCCGGACTGAAGGACCTGACAACGATTACGGACATGTCGTCTACTGTCACTGCATATGATTCTCTCAACATTGATAGAATGGTGGAGGATTATATGAGTGACCGCATCCAAGTAGGCACGTCACACAGTCCGTACTTATACTGGCAGGAAAAAGAGGCAATTTGGAGGCCCTTGCACAAACTGGCTTTATTCTACCTAAGTTGCCCTCCCACAAGTGTGTACTCCGAAAGAGTGTTTAGTGCCGCCGCTCACCTTGTCAGCAATCGGCGTACGAGGTTACATCCAGAAAATGTGGAGAAGATGATGTTCATTAAAATGAATTATAATCAATTCCTCCGCGGAGACATTGACCAGCAGCAATTGCCTCCACAAAGTACACAGGGAGCTGAGATGGTGGATTCCAGTGGGGACGAATTGATAATCTGTGAGGAGGGGGATGTACACGGTGATATATCGGAGGGTGAAGATGAGGTGGACATCTTGCCTCTGTAGAGCCAGTTTGTGCAAGGAGAGATTAATTGCTTCTTTTTTGGGGGGGGTCCAAACCAACCCGTCATATCAGTCACAGTCGTGTGGCAGACCCTGTCACTGAAATGATGGGTTGGTTAAAGTGTGCATGTCCTGTTTTGTTTATACAACATAAGGGTGGGTGGGAGGGCCCAAGGACAATTCCATCTTGCACCTCTTTTTTCTTTTCTTTTTCTTTGCATCATGTGCTGATTGGGGAGGGTTTTTTGGAAGGGACATCCTGCGTGACACTGCAGTGCCACTCCTAGATGGGCCCGGTGTTTGTGTCGGCCACTAGGGTCGCTAATCTTACTCACACAGTCAGCTACCTCATTGCGCCTCTTTTTTTCTTTGCGTCATGTGCTGTTTGGGGAGGGTTTTTTGGAAGGGACATCCTGCGTGACACTGCAGTGCCACTCCTAGATGGGCCCGGTGTTTGTGTCGGCCACTAGGGTCGCTAATCTTACTCACACAGCTACCTCATTGCGCCTCTTTTTTTCTTTGCGTCATGTGCTGTTTGGGGAGGGTTTTTTGGAAGGGACATCCTGCGTGACACTGCAGTGCCACTCCTAGATGGGCCCGGTGTTTGTGTCGGCCACTAGGGTCGCTAATCTTACTCACACAGCTACCTCATTGCGCCTCTTTTTTTCTTTGCGTCATGTGCTGTTTGGGGAGGGTTTTTTGGAAGGGCCATCCTGCGTGACACTGCAGTGCCACTCCTAGATGGGCCCGGTGTTTGTGTCGGCCACTAGGGTCGCTAATCTTACTCACACAGCTACCTCATTGCGCCTCTTTTTTTCTTTGCGTCATGTGCTGTTTGGGGAGGGTTTTTTGGAAGGGACATCCTGCGTGACACTGCAGTGCCACTCCTAGATGGGCCCGGTGTTTGTGTCGGCCACTAGGGTCGCTTATCTTACTCACACAGCGACCTCGGTGCAAATTTTAGGACTAAAAATAATATTGTGAGGTGTGAGGTATTCAGAATAGACTGAAAATGAGTGTAAATTATGGTTTTTGAGGTTAATAATACTTTAGGATCAAAATGACCCCCAAATTCTATGATTTAAGCTGTTTTTTAGTGTTTTTTGAAAAAAACACCCGAATCCAAAACACACCCGAATCCGACAAAAAAAATTCGGTGAGGTTTTGCCAAAACGCGTTCGAACCCAAAACACGGCCGCGGAACCGAACCCAAAACCAAAACACAAAACCCGAAAAATTTCAGGCGCTCATCTCTAGTAAATGTGTGTGTTTTTTTCAACCTGGAAGCCCAACATCGATTAAGATCGATCTTAAATAGACCCCTGGGTTTTAAGGATAACCATGGTTGAGTCCAATGGTTAATTCACATTGACCGAAGTTCTAATTAAGTCACCTGTGCTCAAGCATGATATCCTTAAAATCTGGATTGCAATGACAGCATTTTGGAACTATGCCTAAGGGTTTAATTTTTACATTTATCCACTGACAATAAATCGTCCTACAATATCCCTGTAACTGTTATGATTACAGTATTTCACTAAATAATTTAATTTGCGGAACCTTCTGTAAAAAGAAATATTAAGCTGCTGTAATTCCCAGATGCAGCAAATTTGTTAGCTAGTGGGCAAAACCATGTGCACTGCAGGGATGGGGGGGGGGGCAGATATAACATTTGCAGAGAGATTTAGGTGGGTTATATTGTTTGTGTGCAGGGTAAATACTGGCTGTTTTGTTTTTACACTGCAATTTAGATTTCAGTTTGAACACACCGCACCAAAATCTAACTCTCTCTGCACATATTATACACCCCCCCCCCCCCCCCCCCCCCCTGCAGTGTACATGGTTTTAGCTAATAAATTTGCTGCTGTGATCAGATCTGAGTTAAGCCCTATGTATTTGGCACTGGTAAAGGGTTAGAGGCCTTGCTGTAGAGCTCACACCTTTCTTATCATGCATTGTAATATTTCCTATGTCCTGATGTTGTGCTCTCTGCTCCATCCAAGTAAACAGCAATGTAGCATGGCTATCAAAGAGCGTGAAGATTGCAGATTTCCTGGGATTAATGCTAAGGAATGCTATTCCAGAGGCTGCTGCTTTAATTCAAGTGTCACTGGGGTTAAATGGTGTTTTTACCTTAAAAACACAGGTAGAGTATATAGTACAGTGGTAAAGTGGGAGCATGTAGTGCTATTGATTACAGATTTGATGGAGCTTAAACATGGATAAGGTCCATGGCTCTGGTTCCATGGAATCTTCCACATTGGAATGCTGCGGAACAAAAAGGATTTAAATATTCAGCTTGCTAGCATTCAATGTACCTGCGGCTTGGCTCTAGCACATAGGTCTTCATCCTGTGGCCCTCCAGCTGCTGTGAAACTACACATCCCAGCATGCCCTGCCACAGTTTTGCTATTAAGGTATGCTAAAACTGAGGCAGGGCATGCTGGGATATGTAGTTCCACAGCAGCTGGAGGGTCGCAGGTTGAAGACCCATGTTCTAGCATGCCTGTTCTATGATGCATGTACCGTAATGTCACAATCAGCTTGGAATGGGGTGTCTAGCAGGCATTTGCTGACAGACACTTGAGGGAGACACACATCAGGAGATGCAGCATATCGGAGGTCTTCGATGCCTTTCCAGCAAATGCACACCACCTGCTGCTGGTCTGGACACAAAACAATGCCCACAATCGAAGTCCCAAAATGCCCAACTACAGGATTCATGTAAGTAGTGAATTTAGGAATGAATTTAGAAGTAGGAAATTAAGTTAGTTCACAAGTACATTCAAATTCAGATCTAAAGTCTAGGTAGGCCTCACGTCCTGGCAGCCCCCAGCATTTAAAAATGCATTGATTAGAGGTAGAGAATTAAATGTAGATAAGAAGTAGACACAAAATAAGACTCCACAGAGCAGTTATCAGGTGTCTTTATCAATTGTTGCATTTAAAAAATCAAGCAATTAGGGAACACAATGTTGCAACAATGTAACCCTATTTGAAAATAGTACTAAATAAGTTTGTCGGTGTAAGACATTTGCAAAGGCGCATCCAAAACACGCTGGAAAATGCAACTGAATCTGTTTTTGGAGGCTAGAATAGGAAATGTGCATCGGTCCTACAAGTACTGAAAGCTCTTCTCCCATCTCCCTTTTCTGAAAAGCCATTTAATATATGGTTCCCAGATAGGGGACATATCAGATATTGCCTTTCAAAAGCAGCAAATATCATACCACTTCTATTGCCATCAAAGATAAACATTGATTGTTTTCAGATATTGGATTGAAAAAGCAGTCTTTATTGACATAAAGAAGCAAAAAAAACATACATAAACATTACACACATAAGTACCGTGTTGCAGCACAGCCAAAACACAATACAAATGCTGTCGGTATAGTACAGTTCAAGAACTACAGTACAGGCCAGCCTACACTATAAATCATGAACTGGATGATTTAAACAATACAATAATACAACAGTTAATAAGGCTATGGGTGTGGAGTGTAAGAGGGTGAGGGAATCACAAGCCCGAAGCTTTATTGAAAGACAGACACATATAAAGGGAGGATTAATAAATACAAAGACTTTACTATAGAATGTAGTCCAATCCGGTCTTTCAACTCTTCCACAACTGAAAAACAGATAGTGTTCCCAAGCCTTCCATCCTGGAATATCTTCAATCTGTCGCCAATGAAGAAAACAATCCCTCCAGCAGACTCTTCTACCACGATACAAGATCACAGCCAAAAGGGCGAGAAGCAACTACACTTGCGTTTAACCAAAATGGCTAAAACTTAGTGAAGGAAAGTGCAGTGCACCAAAACATAAGCTGACACAATCATGGAGAATGCGCCAGCATATATGCTCTTCTATCTATATTTTGCAAACCTGCTCTTGTCCCCTCCAGCTGCTCCATGTAGATTTGACGCCTGGCAAGGTGCATAACCCACTGACAAGCAGGCACACTCCTGCATGAGTTTTCACTCTCACTAGCAGGATGATACACATTCATTTGCATGTGCTCCACCTCTGACACACCGCCCACCCAACCACCCAGTCACCAGAGCCACCCACAAGCCAACTGGCTCCGTGATTTAATTTGCACAGTGCAGTCATCCAGGCAGCATGTCCTTCTCAATGGAATAATCTCTGGTTCCATGGAATCTTCCGCATTGGAATGCTGCGGAACAAAAAGGATTTAAACATTCAGCTTGCTAGCATTCAATGTACCTGCGGCTTGGCTCTAGCACGTGGGTCTTCATCCTGTGGCCCTCCAGCTGCTGTGAAACTACACATCCCAGCATGCCCTGCCACAGTTTTGCTATTAAGGTATGCTAAAACTGAGGCAGGGCATGCTGGTATATGTAGTTCCACAGCAGCTGGAGGGTCGCAGGTTGAAGACCCATATTCTAGCTTGCCTGTTCTATGATGCATGTTCCGTGATGTCACAATCAGCTTGGAATGGGGTGTCTAGCATGCATTTGCTGACAGCCACTTGAGGGAGACACACATCAGGAGATGCAGCATATCGGAGGTCTTCGATGCCTTTCCAGCAAATGCACACCACCAGCTGCTGGTCTGGACACAAAACAATACCCACAATTGAAGGCTCAAAATGCCCAACTACAGGATTAATGTAAGTAGTGAATTTAGGAATGAATTTAGAAGTAGGAAATTAAGTTAGTTCACAAGTACATTCAAATTCCGATCTAAAGTCTAGGTAGGCCTCACGTCCTGGCAGCCCCCAGCATTTAAAAATGCCTTGATTAGAGGTAGGGAATTAAATGTAGATAAGAAGTAGACACAAAAAAACACTCCACAGAGCAATTATCAGGTGTCTTTATCAATTGTTGCATTTAAAAAATCAAGCAATTAGGGAACACAATGTTGCGACAATGTAACCCTATTTGCAAAATAGTACTAAATAAGTTTGTCGATGTAAGACATTTGCAAAGGCGCAAACAAAACACGCTGGAAAATGCAACTGAATCTGTTTTTGGAGGTTAGAATAGATGCAGGATCAAGTAGCTCAATGGGTAGGGTGTTTGATTAGAATTCAACAGGTTATAGATTTGAATCCTGGGTATGATAGTTTGAGGTGTTATTTAATAAAGTATGTTTATATATTAGTCACACATGGCTTACTTTTACAAATGGCATGTCACCAGTTAGTGCTGACTGCTGATATGCCATTTGCACAAACACCCCATGTGTGACTGTATATGCAGTTAAGGAGGGCACCCCGGCAATACCACAAACCATTGAGTGTTAAGTATACTAGATATTAGAGATGAGCGGGTTCGGTTTCTCTGAATCCGAACCCGCCAGAACTTCATGTTTTTTTTTCACGGGTCCGAGCGACTCGGATCTTCCCGCCTTGCTCGGTTAACCCGAGCGCGCCCGAACGTCATCATGACGCTGTCGGATTCTCGCGAGGCTCGGATTCTATCGCGAGACTCGGATTCTATATAAGGAGCCGCGCGTCGCCGCCATTTTCACACGTGCATTGAGATTGATAGGGAGAGGACGTGGCTGGCGTCCTCTCCATTTAGATTATAAGAGACTGAGAGAGATTTACTGGAGCTGACTAGGAGGAGTACTGTTACTGTAGAAGTGTAGAGACTGAGTGGAGAGAGTTTACTAGTGAGGACAGTGCAGTTTACTTTATAATCCGTTCTCTGCCTGAAAAAAGCGATACACAGCACACAGTGACTCAGTCACATACCATATCTGTGTGCACTGCTCAGGCTCAGGCCAGTGTGCTGCATCATCTATTATCTATATATAATATTATATATATCTGTCTGACTGCTCAGCTCACACAGCTTATAATTGTGGGGGAGACTGGGGAGCACTACTGCAGTGCCAGTTATAGGTTATAGCAGGAGCCAGGAGTACATAATATATTATATAGTGAGTGACCACCAGACACACAGTGCAGTTTATTTAATATATCCGTTCTCTGCCTGAAAAAAGCGATACACACAGTGACTCAGTCAGTCACATACCATATCTGTGTGCACTGCTCAGGCTCAGGCCAGTGTGCTGCATCATCTATTATCTATATATAATATTATATATATCTGTCTGACTGCTCAGCTCACACAGCTTATAATTGTGGGGGAGACTGGGGAGCACTACTGCAGTGCCAGTTATAGGTTATAGCAGGAGCCAGGAGTACATAATATATTATATAGTGAGTGACCACCAGACACACAGTGCAGTTTATTTAATATATCCGTTCTCTGCCTGAAAAAAGCGATACACACAGTGACTCAGTCAGTCACATACCATATCTGTGTGCACTGCTCAGGCTCAGGCCAGTGTGCTGCATCATCTATATATACAGTGCCGTTTCTAGCGGCGGGCGAGCCGTGCAACCGCACGGGGCGCCCGCCGCGGCACTTTGTGACCACTGCTCTCCTCCCTCTCTCTCCCCCCGAGCGCTCCTGCTCGGGGGGCGGGGCTTCGCGGAATGACGCGTTTGCGTCGTGACGTCACGACGCAAACGCGTCATTCCGCGAAGCCCCGCCCCCCGAGCAGGAGCGCTCGGGGGGAGGAGAGGAGGACTGGAGATAACCATCTACAGAGGAGGCGGCCGGCGCGCGGGACCCGAAGAGCGGCAAGTTGTAAGTATTCTTTTTCTCTCTCTCTCTCTCTCTCTCTCTCCCCCTCCCTCCCCCCACTTGACACCTGCCGCACTGTGTAAAATGGGGATACCTGCTGCACTCTGCAAAATGGGGATACCTGCCGCACTGTGTAAAATGGGGATACCTGCCGCACTGTGTAAAATGGGGATACCTGCCGCACTGTGTAAAATGGGGGCACCTGCCGCACTGTGTAAAATGGGGATACCTGCCGCACTCTGTAAAATGGGGATACCTGCCGCACTGTGTAAATGGGGATACCTGCCGCACTGTGTAAAATGGGGGCACCTGCCGCACTGTGTAAAATGGGGGCACCTGCCGCACTGTGTAAAATGGGGATACCTGCCGCACTGTGTAAAATGGGGGCACCTGCCGCACTGTGTAAAATGGGGATACCTGCCGCACTGTGTAAAATGGGGGCACCTGCCGCACTGTGTAAAATGGGGATACCTGCCGCACTGTGTAAAATGGGGGCACCTGCCGCACTGTGTAAAATGGGGATACCTGCCACACTGTGTAAAATGGGGACACCTGCCTGCGTACTGTGTAAAATGGGGGCACGTGCCTGCGTACTGTGTAAAATGGGGACACCTGCCAGCGTACTGTGTAAAATGGGGACACCTGCCTGCGTACTGTGTAAAATGGGGACACCTGCCTGCGTACTGTGTAAAATGGGGACACCTGCCTGCCGCACTTTGTAAAATGGGGACACCTGCCTGCCGCACTTTGTAAAATGGGGACACCTGCCTGCCGCGCTTTGTAAAATGGGGACACCTGCCTGCCGCGCTGTGTAATATGGGGACACTTGCCTGGTGTAATGTGTAAAAAGGGGACTTTTTTATTTTTATTTTTTTCCCCTGTGGTGGGCGTGATATCAGACGAGGCCACGCCCACTGTAATGAGACCACGCCCATTTCAATCAGGCCACACAGCCTTGTCGGGAGCGCGCGCATGCTTTTTTTCTGGCTATATGGGGGGGGGCACGCAATTTTTTTTTATAGCAATGGGGGGGGGGGGCGCATTTTGAAATCTCGCACTGGGAGCCAAATTGTCTAGAAACGGCCCTGTATATATATTATATATCTGTCTGACTGCTCAGCTCACACAGCTTATAATTGTGGGGGAGACTGGGGAGCACTACTGCAGTGCCAGTTATAGGTTATAGCAGGAGCCAGGAGTACATATTATATTAAAATTAAACAGTGCACACTTTTGCTGCAGGAGTGCCACTGCCAGTGTGACTGACCAGTGACCTGACCACACTGACCACCAGTATAGTTAGTAGTATACTTATATTGTGATTGCCTGAAAAAGTTAAACACTCGTCGTGTGACTTCACTTGTGTGTTTTTTTTTTTTTATTCTATAAAAATAAAACTCATTCTGCTGACAGACAGTGTCCAGCAGGTCCGTCATTATATAATATATAATATATACCTGTCCGGCTGCAGTAGTGATATATATATATTTTTTATATCATTTATCATCCAGTCGCAGCAGACACAGTACGGTAGTTCACGGCTGTGGCTACCTCTGTGTCTCTGCACTCGGCAGGCAGTCCGTCCATAATTGTAATACCACCTAACCGTGGATTTTTTTCATTCTTCTTTATACATACATAGTTACATAGACATCTTCTCTTTATCAACCAGTCTATATTAGCTGCAGACACAGTACAGTACGGTAGTTCACGGCTGTGGCTACCTCTGTGTCTGCACTCGGCAGGCAGTCCGTCCATAATTGTATACCACCTAACCGTGGTTTTTTTTCATTCTTCTTTATACATACATAGTTACATAGACATCTTCTCTTTATCAACCAGTCTATATTAGCTGCAGACACAGTACAGTACGGTAGTTCACGGCTGTGGCTACCTCTGTGTCTGCACTCGGCAGGCAGTCCGTCCATAATTGTATACCACCTAACCGTGGATTTTTTTCAGTCTTCTTTATACATACATAGTTACATAGACATCTTCTCTTTATCAACCAGTCTATATTAGCTGCAGACACAGTACAGTACGGTAGTTCACGGCTGTGGCTACCTCTGTGTCTGCAGTCGGCAGCCCGTCCATAATTGTATACTAGTATCCATCTCCATTGTTTACCTGAGGTGCCATTTAGTTGTGCCTATTAAAATATGGAGAACAAAAATGTTGAGGTTCCAAAATTAGGGAAAGATCAAGATCCACTTCCACCTCGTGCTGAAGCTGCTGCCACTAGTCATGGCCGAGACGATGAAATGCCAGCAACGTCGTCTGCCAAGGCCGATGCCCAATGTCATAGTACAGAGCATGTCAAATCCAAAACACCAAATATCAGAAAAAAAAGGACTCCAAAACCTAAAATAAAATTGTCGGAGGAGAAGCGTAAACTTGCCAATATGCCATTTACCACACGGAGTGGCAAGGAACGGCTGAGGCCCTGGCCTATGTTCATGGCTAGTGGTTCAGCTTCACATGAGGATGGAAGCACTCAGCCTCTCGCTAGAAAAATGAATAGACTCAAGCTGGCAAAAGCAGCACAGCAAAGAACTGTGCATTCTTCGAAATCCCAAATCCACAAGGAGAGTCCAATTGTGTCGGTTGCGATGCCTGACCTTCCCAACACTGGACGTGAAGAGCATGCGCCTTCCACCATTTGCACGCCCCCTGCAAGTGCTGGAAGGAGCACCCGCAGTCCAGTTCCTGATAGTCAGATTGAAGATGTCAGTGTTGAAGTACACCAGGATGAGGAGGATATGGGTGTTGCTGGCGCTGGGGAGGAAATTGACCAGGAGGATTCTGATGGTGAGGTGGTTTGTTTAAGTCAGGCACCCGGGGAGACACCTGTTGTCCGTGGGAGGAATATGGCCGTTGACATGCCAGGTGAAAATACCAAAAAAATCAGCTCTTCGGTGTGGAGGTATTTCACCAGAAATGCGGACAACAGGTGTCAAGCCGTGTGTTCCCTTTGTCAAGCTGTAATAAGTAGGGGTAAGGACGTTAACCACCTCGGAACATCCTCCCTTATACGTCACCTGCAGCGCATTCATAATAAGTCAGTGACAAGTTCAAAAACTTTGGGTGACAGCGGAAGCAGTCCACTGACCAGTAAATCCCTTCCTCTTGTAACCAAGCTCACGCAAACCACCCCACCAACTCCCTCAGTGTCAATTTCCTCCTTCCCCAGGAATGCCAATAGTCCTGCAGGCCATGTCACTGGCAATTCTGACGAGTCCTCTCCTGCCTGGGATTCCTCCGATGCATCCTTGCGTGTAACGCCTACTGCTGCTGGCGCTGCTGTTGTTGCCGCTGGGAGTCGATGGTCATCCCAGAGGGGAAGTCGTAAGCCCACTTGTACTACTTCCAGTAAGCAATTGACTGTTCAACAGTCCTTTGCGAGGAAGATGAAATATCACAGCAGTCATCCTGCTGCAAAGCGGATAACTGAGTCCTTGACAACTATGTTGGTGTTAGACGTGCGTCCGGTATCCGCCGTTAGTTCACAGGGAACTAGACAATTTATTGAGGCAGTGTGCCCCCGTTACCAAATACCATCTAGGTTCCACTTCTCTAGGCAGGCGATACCGAGAATGTACACGGACGTCAGAAAAAGACTCACCAGTGTCCTAAAAAATGCAGTTGTACCCAATGTCCACTTAACCACGGACATGTGGACAAGTGGAGCAGGGCAGGGTCAGGACTATATGACTGTGACAGCCCACTGGGTAGATGTATGGACTCCCGCCGCAAGAACAGCAGCGGCGGCACCAGTAGCAGCATCTCGCAAACGCCAACTCTTTCCTAGGCAGGCTACGCTTTGTATCACCGCTTTCCAGAATACGCACACAGCTGAAAACCTCTTACGGCAACTGAGGAAGATCATCGCGGAATGGCTTACCCCAATTGGACTCTCCTGTGGATTTGTGGCATCGGACAACGCCAGCAATATTGTGTGTGCATTAAATATGGGCAAATTCCAGCACGTCCCATGTTTTGCACATACCTTGAATTTGGTGGTGCAGAATTTTTTAAAAAACGACAGGGGCGTGCAAGAGATGCTGTCGGTGGCCAGAAAAATTGCGGGACACTTTCGGCGTACAGGCACCACGTACAGAAGACTGGAGCACCACCAAAAACTACTGAACCTGCCCTGCCATCATCTGAAGCAAGAAGTGGTAACGAGGTGGAATTCAACCCTCTATATGCTTCAGAGGTTGGAGGAGCAGCAAAAGGCCATTCAAGCCTATACAATTGAGCACGATATAGTAGGTGGAATGCACCTGTCTCAAGTGCAGTGGAGAATGATTTCAACGTTGTGCAAGGTTCTGATGCCCTTTGAACTTGCCACACGTGAAGTCAGTTCAGACACTGCCAGCCTGAGTCAGGTCATTCCCCTCATCAGGCTTTTGCAGAAGAAGCTGGAGGCATTGAAGAAGGAGCTAAAAGGGAGCGATTCCGCTAGGCATGTGGGACTTGTGGATGCAGCCCTTAATTCGCTTAACAAGGATTCACGGGTGGTCAATCTGTTGAAATCAGAGCACTACATTTTGGCCACCGTGCTCGATCCTAGATTTAAAGCCTACCTTGGATCTCTCTTTCCGGCAGACACAGGTCTGCTGGGGTTGAAAGACCTGCTGGTGAGAAAATTGTCAAGTCAAGCGGAACGCGACCTGTCAACATCTCCTCCTTCACATTCTCCCGCAACTGGGGGTGCGAGGAAAAGGCTCAGAATTCCGAGCCCACCCGCTGGCGGTGATGCAGGGCAGTCTGGAGCGACTGCTGATGCTGACATCTGGTCCGGACTGAAGGACCTGACAACGATTACGGACATGTCGTCTACTGTCACTGCATATGATTCTCTCAACATTGATAGAATGGTGGAGGATTATATGAGTGACCGCATCCAAGTAGGCACGTCACACAGTCCGTACTTATACTGGCAGGAAAAAGAGGCAATTTGGAGGCCCTTGCACAAACTGGCTTTATTCTACCTAAGTTGCCCTCCCACAAGTGTGTACTCCGAAAGAGTGTTTAGTGCCGCCGCTCACCTTGTCAGCAATCGGCGTACGAGGTTACATCCAGAAAATGTGGAGAAGATGATGTTCATTAAAATGAATTATAATCAATTCCTCCGCGGAGACATTGACCAGCAGCAATTGCCTCCACAAAGTACACAGGGAGCTGAGATGGTGGATTCCAGTGGGGACGAATTGATAATCTGTGAGGAGGGGGATGTACACGGTGATATATCGGAGGGTGAAGATGAGGTGGACATCTTGCCTCTGTAGAGC